>NC_080541.1:123885006-124185006 GCF_028640845.1 Ahaetulla prasina
TTTAGGGTTCCAGACGCTGCCACATTTTTCCCCTGAGGGGAGGAAGGGGGGCTGAGGGGTATGGTAACATTCTTCAAGCGGTCAAGGTCGGATGGTGTTCACATCTGCAGGAAGAGTGGCAAGAAGATATTCAAATGAACTGGGAGAACGTGGGACCATGTGACCATCAAAGGGGTCAGGGGGGTGGGACTCTTGGGGTTTGTATAACTGGGGAAAAGAATCCGGAAATTCAGTTTTGGAATTTCACTCATCGTGTGCCAGTTTCCTCATGCTAGTAAAGAACTCTGGAAAACAATGGCTTCTGAGTTTTTTTTATGCAGAAGAGGTTTTTCTGGAACCTTGACAATAGGTAGCAAAAACTGACTTACAGTGTATTTTGATACTCAATTGCTTTGAAACTCATCAAATTTGGTACTTGAGGCATTTTGATATGAAAATGTTGTCCCAATACTCATCATGTACTCAACACACAAGCTAGAATTTGTCAACGCTGGATCTCTTGTGACTCACTGCATGGAAGTGCAGTGAGTCAATTATGGATGTGCAGTGAATCACTTATGGAAAAGATCTGGTACTCATCAATTTTGGTACTCATTGCGTTTTTCAAACTCGATTATCATTATCAGGCCAGCTTTTAATAAAGTTAGACGAGATTTTAATTTAAGTTTCAAAGCTTTTTAGATGCTAGGCAAAGATAAATATGGCCTTTTGATTAATAAAACTTCTGTTGACTATCTGAACATAGTCATGCAGGTTTTTTAACTAGTATGGAAATAGTTTGCCAACTCCTGTTCATGCTTTCTCCTGGGAAGTTTTTTTTATTTCTTAATCCGACCTATAGTCCTGGTAGCTTTCCAAGCACATTCTTAAACATGACTGACTCTGCTTAGCCCCAGTAAATTCAGCTAGGACTCACCACCTACCAATTAGATTTAAATCAATATATTCAAATCGAATTGGAAAGAAGCAATTTTGAGACTGATATAACCTTTTTCCTGAATTTCATTCCTAGTGTCAGGACCCCATGAATATTTTATAGTAAATGCTATTTATTGTATTGTTAGTGAGTTGATCAGAGACAGAGGTATTCTTAAGAACACAAGTCTTTCCTCTCTAAAGAGTATCCTTGAATATCAGCAACATTGAAGATAGTAGAGTCAGAAAACAAAATGAGCCTCTTCTGTATGTTTCTGTACTTGCACTATATAGAATTTGTAAAAGGACAAAAATAAATCTTACTGCTTTTGCAAAGTTCAGTTTTTAGGCTAGGCCAGAAGAAAGTGCAACTCAGGATCTGCTAATGGAAGTGGCAAGAAAGTTTCAGAAAGAGCTTTTAAATAAACTTGTGAAAGTATTGATATGTTTCTAGATTTTTCTACCTCATTTTTTTTACCCTGGATTATTACTCCTCAATATTAAAAGTTCAGACTTTTAATATTCTGAAAAGTCCCCAGAAAATATGACTTAGGATTTGTTTCTTACACTCAAAACAAAATTTACCTCAAGAATAAGAAGATGGACCGCCGGTAATCAACCTTGTCAGTGTTGCCCTGGTGACCCATATATGGTTTGAGGGCATTGAGGAGATCAGGGTGCAGCTTCTCCGCTTCATCAAAGATGAACAAGGATTGTTCACAGAGTTCAACTGTCTCAGTGATTTGTTTTGTTAGCTCGACCTGAGTGAACAGAGAAAATAGGCACAAATAATGATTAAATTGGCATAAATAAAATTGGTTTAGCCAGAGATTTATGGCCTTATATACCCTCTTTTAGAACTGATGCTTATTAAACAGTCTTAATAATATTTAAAAGCAATCTGTAAAATATCAAGAAAAATGAAGTCAATATCAAATTATCAACTAAATCCAAAAGTTTTTTCATTTAAAAATCCTTGTTTATATGCTATTAGAGAGGGAACCAGAAATATTTTCCAAGGGGGGGGTGTGATCTAAAGGTCTGTGATTCCCACCAAAAAGGTTTTTATGATTGCCTGACAAAGCAGATTTCTGGGAGCAGAACCCAAAGTACAATAAGAATGCAGCCTGGCTAAAGGAGGTGGGTAGGAATTTTTTTTAAAAAAAATTGAAATGAAAAAATTTGTAATAACAGCAGAAATAGTAGAGAAAAGGGTAAGGAAGATCAAGAATTGATTGGGGCCAGGTGAAGATGAACTGCATAGTTTTTTGTTGAAACATATGATTGACCTGTGTTCACTCACTGCCAAGCAGTTTAACAATATATCACAAGGGAGGAGAGGCGTGGCCAGCATCATGACGGGACAACGTGAATCCTGGTGCTCCAGGAAGAACGCCAAAATTCCAATCATTTTGGGGGTCCTTAATGGACCATAGCTGTCCTGTAGGGACAGTGAAGGAAGAAGGCACCGGCTGGTGCGGACAGGGAAGTTGCAAATTCCCTGGAGTGCCGGCACCCAGCCTTCAACCCAGTGATGAGGAAAGGCAGCCATTAGGAGCTGCCAATGTCTAGGTAGCCACACAAAAGGATTGAGCAGGAGCGGAGATTTGAACAGAGTATTGTTACCGAGTGAGTGTTGGCCAACTCACAGGTAAGAAGGAAAAATTTTTAAAGCTAAAAAGATTTTCCAACTTGAAGTTAGCAGCTAATTGGCACACAGAAACTTAAAGTGAGAGGAAACAAACATCAAAGAAGATTTATAAGACAAAAGCCCTAAAAGAAGTAAGTTTCCATCTAGATTTAAAATTGGATTTGGAAGAAATTATAAATATTAAAAGGAGAAGAAAATTGAGGGAAAGCATCCTTTACTAACAAAAGGACTTAATTGAGGAAGACGAAGTAATTGTTTTTGTGGATTAACAAGTGACATTTTGCTGCTGGGATTTGTGAATTGGAGAGAAACATCGCTGGAGAGAAAAAAATAACATTGCACTGCTTAGGCTACCATGGGAAAGACCGGAGGAGGGGGAGAAAGGAAAAGGAAGTAGAGAAGGAGTTGGAGAGGAGAGAAGAAAGTAGGGAGGATAAAAGAAGGGAGGAAGAGGAGTGAGAAGGAGAAGGATTGCTGTAGAAAGGAAAAGAAAGACAACCCCGAACATATTTGAATATATTAGGATAAAAATTGAAACAGTTAAAAAAGAATAAAAGAGAATGAATATTAATAAAAATGGAGAAATTAGAACCTGAGGGCGAAAGATGATGTAATTTATGGAAATGAGCAAGGAAATATTAGGCTATGGATAAAAATATGAATAGGGGATGCAATGGCTCAGGGGCTAAGACGTTGAGTTTGTCGATCGAAAGGTTGGCAGCTTGGTGGTTCGAATCCCTAGTGCTGCCGTGTAACAGGATGAGCTCCTGTTACTTGTCCCAGCTTCTGCCAACCTAGAAGTTTCGAAAGCACGTAAAAATGCAAGTAGAAAAAATAGGTACCACCTTTGGTGGGAAGGTAACAGCGTTCCGTGCGCCTTTGGCGTTGAGTCATGCCAGCCTCCATGACCACGGAGACGTCTTCAGACGGCGCTGGCTCTTCGGCTTTGAAACGGAGATGAGCACCGCCCCCTAGAGTCGGCAACGACTAGCACGTATGTGCGAGGGGAACCTTTACCTTTACTAAAAATATGAAAAAAGAATATTCTGGCAAAAATTGTAACTAAGTAAAATGTATTTGAATATATTAAATTATATTAGATATGATATGGCCAATACTCTGTTCATAAACTATGTTTGTGTTTGGGGGGGGAATTAAAAAATCAATAAAAACTTGTTTAAAAAAAACAATATATCACAAGGATGTGAAGTTGCAGAATGGCTAACTTCTGGCAAAACTTACCTGATAATAAAAGATCCAACAAAAGGGCCCATGATTCAGCCTACTCATCCAGACTTTTAAACTTTGACCTGCCTTTGAGCAATGATCCTTTAGATCAATGATATTGTCCTTACTATTTGTATCCTGGGCCAAAATAAATAACTCATGTGCTTTGATCTAGTCTCATCAAGCTACACTATTTTGTTTGGTTCCCTAAGGACAGGCCATTGCCAATATGCCCTTTGCTAGAGAGAGAAACTGCAACAGGATTAACCCAAGCAGATCTTTGGCTATAGGAAGATTCATATGAACATAGCCAACTTTCAAGTTAATTAGTCAATCCGGAGCTTTTTAAAACCAGTGTTGTATACTAACCCATGGAATGACAATCAAGGCAACTTGTGCAGATATGTGGTGTAACGTGCAAATTTCACTAATGTTGTGTTCCGTAAACATCCAGGAATTCTGAAGTTCCTTGTTTTGTACATTTCTCAAGATAAAATAATTGATCCATGGACCTTCCTCATGCCTGACTTCTAAGTAACAGCCCCTCCCTAAAACTGCACTATACGTAACACACACCCTGAGAGACATACAATATAGAAATATTATCTCACCTTGTAAAGGTCCATGTAATTGAGATGAGGGAAATGAAGTACTGAGATGAAAATTTTAACACAGTCACTTTTTAGGCCATCTCGATAAAGATGTTCTGCCATTAAGCGAGCTACGAAGTTCTTGCCAGTACCAGACCAGCCATGGAAAGAAAGAGTTAGTGCTTTCTCTGGCTGTGGTGTTTCCAAGAAACCTTGAATGGCATTCAGGACAATTTTTTTGGCCAAATGCTGACCATGGAGTCGTTTGCTCAGAACCAGTTCCAAGCCTGTGGGGGGGGGGAAAAAGAGGATGAATTTCTTGCATGGCATGTTGGAAACGGCAGAAGTCTTATATTGCTAGAAATCAGGATTCACAAGATCAAGTTAGAATTCTCTTGAGCTCGAATTGTCAAACATAAGGATTGCCTAAAAGCATACTGAAACCACAAGTTTGGTTTCAGCTTGCCTTGGCTCCAAAATCCACTTGCCAAAACACCTCACTGTTCTTTCGTTATGTAAACTAGTAGTTCTTGTAGCTGTACAGGAAGATATGCTTAATGTGGGTGGGAAAACTCTAATGGTCCTTCAGAAAAAAAAGATTTGATAGTACATATTCTCTATGTAAATTCTTACCTCTTATCTTTGATCCTTTGCTTCATCAAGTAACTTGGAAAACATGACAAAAGCTGCAGAATTAATCCAGACTGAAAACGGTCAACAAAAATATTTCTGAAAGTGATTAGAGAAGGAAATATGCACACCAAGGGTGGGTTCTAATTTTTTTTACTACCGGTTCTGTGGGTGTGGCTAGGAGGGGGGGATATGACTGAGTGGGCATGGCCAACTTGACGTCACTCAGTCACATACCCCCCCACCAAGCCACGCCCACCGAAACAGCGGCAAAATTTTTTGGGACTTTTTGACACTCCGGTCCCATATCCAGGGTGGGACGCAGTGGGGTGGTAGCGGTCGTCTCGGCTTTCCCTCCATTGCGCTTCCTGGGCAAAAAACGCCCCTTCTCGCCACTGATGGGCCTTCCCCATGGTTGCAGCTGGAGCGGACAGGCCAGGTGCAATGGCAATGGCAGAGTTGGGCACTTAGGGAGGGCAAGGTTAGCATGCTCCCAGCCGCACCCTGTGCGGCCTCTGCCAGCTCAGGGCAGCGGACTCGGCTGCAGCCCAGACAAGCCAAGGAACTTCAGGGAGTCTCCTGCATGTTGCACCCCCCTCCCAGCCTTTGCCCGCACCTCCATGCCGTTTTTTGGTGCCCAGCTTACTGGGCTGCCCCCATCCCTGTCGTGGCTCCAATAGCGGTGGCTTCAGGAGATGCGGGCAAAGACTGGTCGGGGGCAACACAGAGGAGGCTCCCCGCAGTTCCTCAGCTTATCTGGGCTGCAACTGAATCTGCTGCCCTGAGCCGGCGGACAGAGGCCCCCCTCCCCAGCCAGTTCTTTCTGGATTCGACTTGGAGGAAAGCGCAGCTCATGGCTGCTACATTTCGCTGTGCTGCACTAGCGAAGAGGAAGAAACAAACAGTGGACAGCACAGAGCTGCTCCAGTCTATGTGTTCTCCAGGTCAGCGGCTGTTTCTCTCCTTTGTTACTCTTTATGGGAAAGCGTTTGGTGCAGCACAGTGAAATTTAACAGCCATGAGCCGTGCTTTCCTCTAAGCACTGTGGGCGGCAGAGGGAAACAGGAGCTTTTCTCTGCACAGTGGTTTTCAAGTGAGACTTGGAGGAAAGCACGGCTCATGGCTGTTAAATTTCGCTGTTTCTTCTGGCTGGCTGTTTCTTCCTCTTCGCTAGTGCAGCAGAGCGAAATGTAGCAGCCATGAACTGCGCTTTCCTCCAAGTCAAATCCGGAAAGATCTGGCTGGGGAGGGGTGCTGGGCAGCGGACTCAGCTGCAGCCCAGATGAGCTGAGGAACTGCGGGGAACCTCCACGCCATTTTTGGACACCCAGCTTACCGGGCTGCCCCCATCCCTGTCACAGCTCCAACGGCGGCAGCTTCGGGAGACGCTGGTAGCACGGAGGCACAGGCAAAGGCTGGGAGAGGGGTGCAACACTTGAGGGGGCTGATCCTCCTCTCCTTTGCCTCCCCACACTTGTTTACCCGTCCCAGAGAGCTCGGGCTATGCGGAGGATCCGGCCACCTTCCTTGCTGGTGTCACTCCTGAATGAACTCTTCCATTTGCAATGCTGCTCTCAAAGAGAACAAAGCAGGCGTGGCGCACCCAGAGCTGCCGCCTCTTTGCAACAGCCGAGGACCTCTTCCGCTTGGAGCTCCAAGCTGCAGGGAGGAGGTGGTGGCTGCAACGCCGGCAGCTTCGGGGGGGCTCCTTCCCTCAGTGGTTCATTTTCTTTTACCTCATCTAAGCAGCTATGCGACTTTCTCCTTAAAGGCTGCTCCGTGCCTTTTGATCTTTCTCGGGCGCAGAGAAAAGCAACCCTGTGAAGGGACCAATCCTGCTGCTGAACTGGGAAGCTGACAGGCTTCTTTTCCACCAAGCTGCTGGTGCAGGGCACTGAAAAGACCTCCGGTTGCTGCCGCCATCTTTGCGCATGCACAGCTTTCTTCTCACTGGCTGACAGACTTTTCGGCGCCCTGTGGCCAGGCGGCTGAGAAGCTTCTTTGCCAGCCAGCCGCTTCCCAGCTCTGTTTACCATCAGCTTACCGTCCAATGGAGGCGTCGGTTGGGTGAGCAAGCAGTGACCGGGAAATCGGTTCGGGGGTGTGGCCAGGCTGCCCTTACTACCAGTTCAGAGAACTAGTCCCTAAAGTTACTATCTATTCGGTAGAACCGGGCAGAACCAGTAAGAACCCACCACTGATGCAAACCCAGTTTTTATTAAAGGTGACAATTGTGGTTTGAGCGAAATGGCTATTTCCTCATTTCCCAGAACACAAAACCCATCAAAGATTGGAGGAGAAACTGTACGGAACACTTGTGGGTGATCTCAAGTTGTCTCCTTGTCTGGAGAGGAATTATGAAGAGCCAATCTAATTGCTTTTAGCAGAGTCACATTCAGTTCACCATTTCTTTCCAATTAATTTAATCAAATATGTATTCAATCTCAGTGCTTCAATCATTAGTTTATAACTGAAAGAATTGGTCTCTATGTCAAATCAAAAAGGAAAGTGCAATTTTAGTGTGTTGGAACTACAAGGGAAAGATCTTGGTTTTATAGCTTTGTCATCCTCCAGAAAGATATAGCATTATACTAAAAGAGATGCAATTAGGAAAAGAGTATTGAATATTATAACTTAATAATACACAAAATCCACACTGCTTAAAGCAAAGCTGATCAGCGTTTAAGCCAAATAAAGCTGTGTAGCACTCCCAGATCACATTCCTAAATTTCAGAAGTATAAATGCTGACCTTCGGTAATGCAGTATTTTTAATATGGAGGGGACAAATTAAAATAAGAAGAAAGCAAAGTCTTTACCTGTGATATTGTTGACCACTCTGCAGTCTCCTGTTGGGCAGCACCTGCCAAAGCCACAGTACCAGGTAGAAACTAATTCGGTCACCATGGGTAACTTCCAGTCTAAAAGGTAAGAACACCAGATTGGGAAAAGAAACATTTGAATTGCTCCTAGGGGATTGGCTTGAAAAAACTTCTACCTTGTTTCCCCATCCTCAGTCTGTTTTACAAATCTTGCTGTTAGCTATTATATTTTCATTGCGCCTGATGAATAACTATTCACTTGCCCAAAGTAACCAATACTCTTTCTCTTTTCATTTCTGCTGCAAGTGCAATAGCAGCTTTGTCTACTATTCTCCTACAATTCCACCTTTCAGGGCTTACTATTATTTTCAACACTGAACTAAACCAGCCAGTCTGGGATAGCCAGTTGAAAGAACACAGGGATTTCAGTACTCAGATGCAAAGATTCAAGAAACCCAAGCCTATGATCCTTTTTCGGTTCTTTCACCCATAATGAAGCAATTGTAGAAGTAGACCAGACAGGGGCAAAGAACATCTGTTTGTTCTAGGAAAGTTTGTCAATCTTGGCACCTTTATGAGACAGGGACTTCAATTCCCATAATTCCCTGGCCAGCATCTTGAAATCCATGCCTATTAAAGTTGCCAAGTTGAGAAACACTGTTCTAGAAGGAAGGAAATGGTTAAGTCTTAGATGGATAATATTTTGTTGCAAATAAAGAGGCCACACATGGAAAGTTCCCACTACTGTAATTCAGATGAGATTGGAATTGGATAAGTCTTCATCCCCTGATGTCCCATTCATTGTCATGCCTTTGTTTGAGAGAGAATTAGCCCCTGAAACTCTTGAGGATTTTTTTCTCCGCCCATGGGGTGTGTGGTTCTGTCAAAGGCTCTTCTGCCCAGTAAACATAGGGTTTTACTTTCTCATTTTGCTGCACATATAAAATTGATTTTGCTTTACAGAGAACAATACTGTAAAGGGGCAATGGATTCTTGCTACTTTGATTGTAAAGTTTGACATTTTACGGCTACAATTGTCTCAGATCAATATGAAACCTATTCCAAAATATCTAGATAAACCAGCATAAAAAGCATTTATTAAACCTATGTATGGCGTTAGTAAAACCTTGTGGGAGTTCGGGGAGCATGTTTACTTTACCCTTTAATCAATTTATTTGGGCATTTCTTAGAGGAAGGGAGCGATATCCGACGGAATCCCCAAGCTTTAAAATATTAATGTAAAACGGAATTATTTCTACGCCCGCTTGAGCTGTGAAAGCACGTTCAGAATAGACTTATAAATGGTGTTAAAAGTCCGCATTAAAGAGCAGCACTTCCGCGTCCTCTCTTCCATAGAGACCACGGTAAGAATTCTGGGAGTTGGAAGAGGCTGCAAGTGTGAAGCCGGCAGCCATTCGCGAATGAGAAAGGCAGGAAGCGCCTGGGGAAAACCCCGCGGAGACCCGATCCTACCGTGCTGTCCCAGGATGCCTCTGCTGCCTTCCTCCTCTTCCTCGCGCTGCGTCCTCCCTTCCTCCTCTTCCTCGCAGCCTTCCTGCCACACCTGGCAGGCCAGCAAGTGCCAGTACCGGCGGGAAACGTCCCGCACGGCCCCGAGCTGCTTCTGCAAATGCTCGTACTGCCGGTGGCTCAGGAAATCCGCGCTTCCAGCCTCTTCCCCGCGGTCTTTACTGGCTTGTGCCCCCATCAGCTGCAACGCTAAGCAGACATACAGCAGCCCAGCCCGGCACCCCATGGCCCTCTGCGGAAGGAGGAAGGCCGAGCTACGGCACCGGACTATCTATATCGCTGGGCAGCCGAGACCAAGCCCAGTTCTGCAATGGCTTGGGAACTGATCTCATTTCCCTTTTGACGATCGGGACTATTTTTTGAAGGGGCGATTAAAAAAAAAGCCTTTCGCAAGTCTGGTTTGGAGAGAAAAGTCCTCTGGCTTTTGGAATGCAGTTCGTGTATTTTGGCTTTGCTTCCTTCGAAATAATTGAGAAAGAATAAACAAGAGAGTTGGGCAGGGGCCTTTTTGGACGTGCTCGTTTATTTCGTCTAGTCGGAAGGGTCTCGTTGACCTGCCCTATCCTGGCGCGGGGTGAAAGGGCCATCGGAGGCAACAGCAATAGTCCTGCCTGGTGTTTTTTTTCTTTCTTTCTTTTTTTAAACAAGTTTTTATTGATTTTTTTTAATCCCCCCCCCCTTACACACATACGTAGTTTATGAACAGAATATTGGCCATATATCTTATACGATTTAACATATTCAAATATATTTTGCTTAGTTACTATTTTTGCCAGAATATTCTTTTTTCATATTTTTATCCATATCCTAATATTTCCTTGTTCATTTCCGTAAGTCACATCTCCTTTCGCCCTCAAGTTCTAATTTCTCCATTTTTATTAATATTCATTCTCTTTTATTCTTTTTTAACTGTTTCAATTTTTATCCTTATATATTGAAATATGTTCGGGGTTGTCTTTCTTCCATTTCATCTTTTCCTTTTTACAGCAATCCTTCCCACTCCTCTTCCTCCCTTCTTTTATCCTATCTATTTTCTTCTCTTCTCTCCTACTCCTTCTCTACTTCCCCTTCCTTTCTCCCCCTATTTCCTCCGTCTGACCTTCTCTCCTACTCTTATTTTCCCTCCCTTCTCTCCTCTTCCCTTTCTTCTTTCTCTCTCCCTCCTTCTCCCTTTCCATCTTTCTCCTTCTTATCTCTCTCTATTGCTGTATTTATTTTTATTTCAATATTTCTGGTGTCCAGGCAGCCCCAATTTTCTCATTTAATAAGTATATTTCTCAAACTTCCCCTCATATATTTTAGTTATTAACACTGTCTTCATCTTATTCCATTTGTACCTTACAATCAATTAATACATCCTTTCACCTCTTATTTTCTTAAAGTTTTTGTTCACAATTCAATTATTATTCTCTTTCATCATTTACTAACATTTCAATTTTATTCCCTTTTACATCTTAATTTCAATCATTTTCACTGATAAACTTTCACATTTCATCTACTGCACTATTTTTTTTAAACAATGTACTTCTTTTTTAACATTTCAATTTTATATCTTGACTTCAATTAATTTCTTCATTCTTTTCTATATTTAAAATTTATTTCTTTACCATCCACTATAATTCTCTCTCATTCCATGCATTCTCAAACACAAAAAGAAAAAGAAAATATATATCCCATTATATCTTCCACATTTCATCTACTTCTCCATTTTACATTAAACAGTGTATTCCTTCTTTTTTAGTCCCTTCATTCACTTGATTTCAACCTTTCTTACTTCCCTTTTACAATGATCTATATATTTCTTATAATTTCCATCATTCCTAACATTTCTACAACTATTTTAATTTCTTTTCTACTATTTATTTTTCTCCTTTTAACCATTTTCTTTCAATCTCTACAAAATTCCATCTCTTCATATTTTTCTCCCTTTCTCCCATTCTCTTATCTTCTTTTTTCTCTCTTTCTTATACCTTCTTTTCCACCTCCTTTCTCTAATTTTTACTCTTTTGATTTTCCCCCTCAATCTTTCTCCCTTTCCTCCTCTTCTCTTTATTCTGTCACTGCCAATCCCAGTGTAATCATCTATTTTTTTACTCTTTTAATTTCCCCCATCTTTCCTTTTTTCCCTTTCTTTTTTAAAATATTCTTTCCCCTCACCACTTCTATTCTCTCATTAGGTTATAGGTTATAGAATTTTTATTGGCCAAGTGTGATTGGACACACAAGGAATTTGTCTTGGTGCATATGCTCTCAGTGTACATAAAAGAAAAGATACGTTCATCAAGGAACAACATTTACAACACAATTGATGGTCAATATATCAATATAAATCATAAGGATTGCCAGCAACAAATTATAGTCATACAGTCATAGTGGAAAGAGATTGGTGATGGGAACTATGAAACGATTAATAGTAGTGCAGATTCATAAATAGTCTGACAGTGTTGAGGGAATTATTTGTTTAGCAGAGTGATGGCCTTCGGGAAAAAACTGTTCTTGTATCTAGTTGTTCTGGTGTGCAGTGCTCTATAGCGTCGTTTTGAGGATAGGAGTTGAACCAGTTTATGTCCAGGATGCGAGGGATCTGCAAATATTTTCACGTCCCTCTTCTTGATTCGTGCAGTATACAGGTCCTCAATGGAAGGCAGTTTGGTAGCAATTATTTTTTCTGCAGTTCTAATTATCCTCTGAAGTCTGTGTTTTTCTTGTTGGGTTGCAGAACCGAACCAGACAGTTATAGAGGTGCAAATGACAGACTCAATAATTCCTCTGTAGAACTGAATCAGCAGCTCCTTGGGCAGTTTGAGCTTACCAATTATCAATCCCAATATAATCATCTATATTTTTATCCTCACTTCTTTCTTTTTCAGCATTGTATTTTTGTTCCTCTTGTTTCTTCCTCATAATTTCTTCCTCATTTTTTAAACCACTTCTCTGCTTCTTTATTCCCCTTAAAGGATTCTTGTACCACTGGAAGCATCTTCCAAAGTTCCTCATACTCATCCTTCCAACTCTCCATATTCTCAATATAAGGAGAAAGGATTTTAAAATTTATTTATTTTAACTTATATATAGTTCAAATTCAAGTCCAAAATATTGTCTCTTCCCCCCCCCCTCCTTTTTTTTTGTTTCCAAATGCAGGCCAGTTCAGATGTTTTCTTTAAGTTGTTCTAGTTCAAGTCTTTGATCTGTCCAATCCTTTGAAGCTGTGCCACAGCTGTTTAAACAAGCACTCTTCTGGTCTTTCCCATGGTAGCCTAAGCAATGCAATGTTATTTTTTTCTCTCCAGCGATGTTTCTCTCCAATTCACAGATCCCAGCAACAAAATGTCACTTGTTAATCCACAAAAACAATTACTTTGTCTTCCTCAATTAAGTCCTTTTGTTAGTAAAGGATGCTTTCCCTCAATTTTCTTCTCCTTTTAATATTTATAATTTCTTCCAAATCCAATTTTAAATCCAGATGGAAAGTTATTTCTTTTAGGGCTTTTGTCTTATATCCTCTTAAATCCTAAAATCCTCTTTGCTGTTTGTTTCCTCTCGCTTTAAGTTTCCACGTGCCAATTAGCCACTAACTTCAAGTTGGAAAATCTTTCCAGCTTTAAATTTTTTTCTTTCTTTTTATTAAAAAGTTTTACAGAAAATTTCCACGTGGTTACGTGAGATTCAGTTCTGGTAACAACACTGCGATGTGCACCTAGTCAGGGATCCAGTTGCCCTTGTAGAAAGTCAGAACCCACCCTCCTAGAGAATGAAATATTTTGGGGAATATTAAAAAGGCATATTTCCCCTAAGGGAGAAATGTGGAAAAATCTTAAGGGAGGCAGAAACCAGCCCTGATGTCCCTGCCCCAAGCAGAAATTGAGGGCAGCTTTCAGAAATATAGATTTGGTAATCCATTTGGAAAGACTGGGTCAGACAGATAAAATTCCTTATCTTAGAGATCAAGCAGATGCCTCCTTATTTATAGTTGAACAAATGTCTATTTAGAGCTAAAACATATGTTTTTTCTATGCATAAGGTACATGTTTTCCTTTACATGGGTATGCCTAAAACATACATCTTCCTTTACATAAGGTATACTATGTGATGTGCTGATTTGTTTCAAATGATAAGAGTCATATTTTTTATAAAATGGCCACTGCCTATACAATCATTTAACATAGAAGAAAAACATTCCAACACTTTCATCCCTTCCTTCCCGCATTATTGCTATGATCAGTTTGGCCATACCTACATCTCCCTGTGCTGCATTTTTCCAAATACTTGGAGGAAAGTGGATACTACTGCCCGTCGTACATTAGCCCAAACTACTATATTGTTTGGGAAATCTGAACACATCTAATGTATGGAAGATACATACAAACGGCTGTCGTTTGAAGATCATTTGACGGCCGTCTCCAGGGGGGCCTTCCACCAGGTTCGCCTGGTTCGGCAGTTGCGCCCCTTCCTTGATCGGGATGCCTTGTGCACGGTCACTCATGCGCTCGTTACCTCTCGCTTGGATTATTGTAATGCTCTCTACATGGGCTCTTGAAGTGCACTCGGAGGCTTCAGTTAGTCCAGAATGCAGCTGCGCGGGTGATAGAAGGAGCTCCGCGTAGCTCCCATATAACACCGCTCCTGCGCAGACTGCACTGGCTACCTGTGGCCTTTCGAGTGCACTTTAAGGTGTTGGTTACTACCTTTAAAGCGCTCCATGGCTTAGGGCCTGAGTACTTACGGGACCGCCTGCTGTTACCACATGCCTCCCACCGACCCGTACGCTGTCACAGAGAGGGACTTCTCAGGGTGCCGTCCGCCAAGCAATGTCGGCTGGCGGCCCCCAGGGGAAGGTCCTTCTCTGTGGGGGCTCCCACCCTCTGGAACGAACTTCCCCCGGGTTTACGCCAAATACATGACCTTCGGACATTCCGTCGCGAACTGAAGACACATCTTTTATTCGCTGGGCTGGCTTAAATTGATTTTAACAAATTTTTTAATTCTTAGAAATTAATTTTAAATGGGGTTTTTTAGCTTATTATATATTTTACTTCTCAGGCCAATTTTAAAATAAGTTTTTTAACTGCATTTTAAATTTGTATATTGTACCGTCTGTTTTATTCTTGCCTGTACACCGCCCTGAGTCCTTCGGGAGAAGGGCGGTATAGAAATCAAATAAATAAATAAATAAATAAATAAAGATTGTATTACTGATTTTCAGTGCCCTTCCTTGGCAAATCAGGTATAAAAAATCTGAACTACTTTGAAAGCTATATAAGCCATGGTCTTTGCAATACAAAATCATATTTTTAATAATTTCTGTTCACATGAAGTTAACAACTTGAAAGAAAAGCATAAATGTCTGCCTTTGCTAGATGGATATTATTATTTTATGTATTAGATTTGGATGCTGAGACTAGAAAGAGTGCAGAGAAGAGCAACGAAGATGATTAGGGGACTGGAGGCTAAAACATATGAAGAACGGTTGCAGGAACTGGGTATGTCTAGTTTAATGAAAAGAAGGACTGGGGAGACATGATAGCAGTGTTCCAATATCTCAGGGGTTGCCACAAAGACGAGGGAGTCAAACTATTCTCCAAAGCACCTGAGGGTAGAACAAGAAGCAATGGGTGGAAACTAATCAAGGAGAGAAGCAACCTAGAACTAAGGAGAAATTTCCTGACAGTTAGAACAATTAATCAGTGGAACAACTTGCCTGCAGAAGTTGTAAATGCTCCAACACTGGAAATTTTTAAGAAAATGTTGGCTAGCCATTTGTCTGAAATGGTGTAGGGTTTCCTGCCTGGGCAGCAGGTTGGACTAGAAGGCCTCCAAGGTTCCTTCCAACTCTGATATTATTATTATTTTTATTATTATTATTATTATTATTATTATTATTATTATTATTATTATTATTATTATTATTATTATTATTATTATTATTATTGTCCCATCATTATAAGTAATTTAAGGTGGCAAATATATATAATAGTCCTTCCTCCTCTTCTTTTTCCAACAACCACCCAGTGAAGTGGATTGAGCAAGAGAGAGTGATTGGGAGTGACTGAAACTCACTAAGATGACTTTCATGCCTAAGCAGGACTGGAACTCACAATTTCCTGGTTTCTAGGCCAGCACTTTAATTAATTTTAGTCTATTGTTCATCTATAGACATAATATCTGCTACCGGTAATAACAATACTTGCAATCTCATGCATTCTTATCTAGAAAAAGATCCAAATAACATATTTCATTTTTAAATAAAAAGGCTCCATTAATTTTCAAATTTCTAAAAAATGACATCAGGTGGCACTATTTCACAAGAAAATAAATCTTTTCTTGCCCAACAGGCTCCAGTCTATATAGCCTATTCACAAACAGTTAGAAAAGTAGCAACTGTAGGTTCTTATGTCTTAAAACCTGATTGCTCAGCAGAGACTTTGTTTACTAACACAGCTGTCAATAGACCTACCTTTCCTGAACATTTTCCCCAACTATACATTTAGGCTAAAAATCATTTGGGGCACAAATTACTCATTTCCTTATCTGAGTCAGTGGAAAAATTATCCTGTATAGCTTTATTAGCATCAAATAAATTAGCATATCTGCCATCCCTTGCATGTCCATGCCTGATTCAAGTAGATTTGTCAATGACTTCCCACGCTGAACTAAAGTATCTGTGTGACAACTTCTTAACTTAGCTGGCTTGCTCTTTTCAAAATTCTAAAAAGAATGACTGAGTCTATGAAACTGCTAAGGCCATGGAAAACTAAATTTTAGAAGAAAGATAAAAAACAGTCACAATCAGTGGTGGTGGAGAGCAAAAATCTAAGTAGGACCAGCCAAAATGGCACAAAAGTATGCATATGTGTGTATTGTTCTTCCTCTTTATGTTCCCCTAAAAGTGATGGTTTTCCAAGTTGCTTCCTAACAAACAGGAAGCAGCAGGTGAAGCTAAGCAAGATCACATCAAATACCTGTACAATTAGCACAGGGGCCCCCCAAGGCTGTGTGCTCTCCCCACTTCTCTTCTCTCTGTATACCAATGACTGCATCTCCACTGATCCATCTGTTAAGCTACTGAAGTTCGCAGATGACACAACAGTGATTGGTCTCATTCGGGACAATGACGAATCCGCATATAGACGAGAGGTCGAACGACTAGCCTTGTGGTGCAACCAAAACAATCTGGAACTGAACACACTCAAAACCGTAGAAATGGTGGTAGACTTTAGGAGAAACCCTTCCATACTTCCACCTCTCACAATACTTGACAACACAGTATCAACAGTAGAAGCCTTCAAATTTCTAGGTTCTATCATATCGCAAGATCTCAAATGGACAGCTAATATCAAAAACATCATTAAAAAAGGACAACAAAGAATGTTCTTTCTGCGCCAACTCAGTAAGCTCAAACTGCCCAAGGAGCTGCTGATCCAATTCTACAGAGGAATTATTGAGTCTGTCATTTGCACCTCTATAACTGTCTGGTTCAGTTCTGCAACCCAACAAGAAAAACACAGACTTCAGAGGATAATTAGAACTGCAGAAAAATCAATTGCTACCAACCTGCCTTCCATTGAGGACCTGTATACTGCACGAATCAAGAAGAGGGCCATGAAAATATTTACAGATCCCTCACATCCTGGACATAAACTGTTTCAACCCCTACCCTCAAAACGACGCTATAGAGCACTGCACACCAGAACAACTAGACACAAGAACAGATTTTTCCCGAAGGCCATCACTCTGCTAAACAAATAATTCCATCAACAGTGTCAGACTATTTACTGAATCTGCACTACTATTAATCGTTTCATAGTTCCCATCACCAATCTCTTTCCACTTATGACTGTATGACTATAACTTGTTGCTGGCAATCCTTATGATTTATATTGATATATTGACCATCAATTGTGTTGTAAATGTTGTACCTTGATGAACGTATCTTTTCTTTTATGTACACTGAGAGCATATGCACCAAGACAAATTCCTTGTGTGTCCAATCACACTTGGCCAATAAATTCTATTCTATTCTATTCTATTCAATGTATGGCTGTGAGAGTTGGACCATAAGGAAGGCTGAGCGCCAAAGAATTGAGGCCTTTGAACTCTTGTGCTGGAGAAGACTCCTGCAAGGTGTCTTGGACTGCAAGGCGATCAAACTGGTCACTCCTAGAGGAGATCAACCCTGACTGCTCTTTAGAAGGCCAGATCCTGAAGATGAAATTCAAATACTTTGGCAACCTAATGAGAAGGAAAGACTCACTGGAGAAGAGCCTAATCCTGGGAAAGATTGAGGGCAGAAGAAGAAGGGGACGGCAGAGAATGAGGTGGCTGGATGGAGTCACTGAAGCAGCTGGCATGAACTTAAATGGTCTCCAGGGGATGGTAGCAGACAGGAAGGCCTGGAGGAAAGTTGTCCATGCGGTCGCGATGGGTCGGATACAATTTCACAACTAACAACAACCAAAAGTGAGGAATGGGAAAAGAATCAAGAATATCCCAACATGCAGCTAGATATTTCTGATGTGAAATCTATGATTCAACATCAAGCCTAAACTTGTTATTATTGGCTAAATTCATTGTATTATTGGAGTTGAGTTATACCTAATATTCAGGAACAAAAGAAATGGTTGTTTCTCCCATTATTACATTTCAATCTGTCTCTGATCCTAAGAAATGCCCTGGCTTGGAAGAAAGCAGAAATAAAGAAGCATTTATCATTTCTAATACAACAATGCAGACCTTCACTAGAATTTGGACAACTTTCCCCGATTTAGCATGCTTCATGATTTCTTTTTTACTAGAGTCCTTTTTCTTACCAGTATTTCAAATTTAGGAAGTTCCTTCTGCATAGAGAATGTACAGGTAGAAGGACAGCATTTTTTATTCATGAAGTCTCTTTCTAAAAGGGCAATGCTTCCTTCTGTAGGAAGTTAGCACCCACCCCCCATCTAGAAGAATGAAATATTTTAGAAAATATTAAAAAAGGCAGAATATATTTCCCTGGATGAGAAATGGAGAAATATGTTTTAAAGAGAAAGCTTCCTGCTTTCCCCCCACCTTTGTCAATGGGTCAGAGGTAGAAACTCATTCCCCCCATCTTTGTCAAAGGACCATCATCTGCAACACAATAGGACCCATCTGGTAACAGAAACTCACTACATGACACCTGGGAAGATGACATCAGCCAGCAAGGCTAGCTAAGACCCCACCCCTGTGAGTCAGGCAGCTGTGCAGCCTATCCGGATTGCTTGTCTCCCCCCCCCAGCCGCCTTCATGCTGGTATTTAGGCTATGCCAAGGGACTGGCGGTGTTCTGTCCTCCTCGCCTCCCTCCAAATGATGGCTTAATTAGCCGACTCTTATTAGCTCTGGCAGCAAAAGAGCCAGCGTCTGCCAAGAGCCCTCGTTAGCTGCCAAGACGCTGGTGAGTCACAACCTTCAGCTCTAGTCAATCAGTGGATTTGCCTGATACAAAGAGACACACCAGCTCTTGCTGCCTTTTATATTCTGTGGGGTGTGGCTCCATGACTCAGCACTTCCTAGGCCTGCCCCTCCCCTGCTTCTGTTGTTCCCTTCTCTCCTGCGTACGAAACCTAGGATTCAACCACCCTGATTGCTGTCAGCTGGGTCTGCAGGCGTGGCCTGTGGGGGGGGGGAAGAGTCAGGGGATGGAAGCCTCAGTTCTTCCACCTGGCCTGCTTCTGGCTCCTGGAGCTGAGCCAGGGAGGCCGGTGCTTCTGAGGTAAGTCCTGACGGCCCTTCCCCCTCACTGTCCAAGTCACTTTCTGGCAGCAGGCCCGGCTCCAAGGCACTTTTGGGCATGGGGCCAGGTTCAGGGGCTGGAGCCACAACAGGTGGGCTGCAGCTGCTGCTGGACACTGTTGGCTCCTGCGTGCACGCCACTTCATGCTGGCCATGCCCACCTCCCCTGTCTTATTTCCAGGGTAGGGCTCATATTAGGCCCACCCCAATAAAATCAGGCTAGGGCTTGTTTTTGGGGTGAGTCTTATTTTTGGGGAAACACGCTAGGTGAAACACTCAGCACCCTTCCAAATTTCCACCTCTTACAATACTAGACAACACAGTATCAACAGTAGAGACCTTCAAATTTCTAGGTTCTACCATATCGCAAGATTTAAAATGGACAGCTAACATCAAAAACATCAAAAAAGCACAACAAAGAAGGTTCTTTCTGCGCCAACTCAGAAAGCTCAAACTGCCCAGTTCTACAGAGGAATTATTGAGTCTGTCAACTGCACCTCTATAACTGTCTGGTTTGGTTTTGCAACCCAACAAGAAAGACACAGACTTCAGAGGATAGTTAGAACTGCAGAGAAAACTGCAGAGAAAAACCTTCCACTGAGGACCTGTATATTGCATGAATAAAAAAGAGTGATGTGAAAATATTTACAGACCCCTCACATCCTGGACATAAACTGTTTCAACTCCTACCCTCAAAACGACCCAATAGAGCACTGCACACCAGAAGAACTAGATACAAGAACAGTTTCTTCCTGAACGCCATCACTCTGCTAAACAAATAATTCCTTCAACACTCTCAAACTATTTACTAAATCTGCACTACTATTAATCTTCTCATCGTTCCCATCACCCATCTTCTTCCACCTATGACTGTATGAACTTTGTTGCTTGTATCCTTACAATTTATATCGATATTGTTTCCTGATTACTTATTTGTACCATATGACTATCATTAAGTGTTGTACCTGAACTCTAAGATATCTTTTCTTTTAAGTACACTGAGAGCATATGCACCAAGACAAATTCCTTGTGTGTCCAATCACACTTGGCCAATAAAAAATTCTATTCTATTCTATTCTATTCTATTATTATATGTTAAAATAAAATAAACTATTTTAAATAAGATAAAATTCCTTATCTTAGAGATCAAGCTGATGCCTCCTTATTTATAGTTGAACAAATGTCTATTTAGAGCTAAAACTTATGTTTTTTCTATGCATAAGGTACATGTTTTCCTTTACATGGGTATGCCTAAAACATACATCTTCCTTTACATAAGGTATACTATGTGATGTGCTGATTTGTTTCAAATGATAAGAGTCATATTTTTTATAAAATGGCCACTGCCTATACAATCATTTAACATAGAAGAAAACCATTCCAACACTTTCATCCCTTCCTTCCTGCATTATTGCTATGATCAGTTTGGCCATACCTACATCTCCCTGTGCTGCATTTTTCCAAATACTTGGAGGAAAGTGGATACTACTGCCCGTCATACATTAGCCCAAACTACTATATTGTTTGGGAAATCTGAAACACATCTGATGTATGGAAGATTGTATTACTGATTTTCAGTGCCCTTCCTTGGCAAAACAGGTATAAAAAATCTGAACTACTTTGAAAGCTATATAAGCCATGGTCTTTGCAATACAAAATCAATATTTTTAATAATTTCTGTTCACATGAAGTTAACAACTTGAAAGAAAAGCATAAATGTCTGCCTTTGTTTGCTAGATGGATATTATTATTTTATGTATTAGATTTTTGTCCCATCATTATAAGTAATTTAAGGTGGCAAATATATATAATAGTCCTTCCTCCTCTTCTTTTTCCAACAATCACCCAGTGAAGTGGATTGAGCAAGAGAGAGTGATTGGGAGTGACTCAAACTCACTAAGATAACTTTCATGCCTAAGCAGGACTGGAACTCACAATTTCCTGGTTTCTAGGCCAGCACTTTAATTAATAGAATAGAATAGAATTTTTTATTGGCCAAGTGTGATTGGACACACAAGGAATTTGTCTTGGTACATATGCTCTCAGTGTACATAAAAGAAAAGATACCTTCATCAAGGTACAACATTTACAACACAAATGATGGTCAATATATCAATATAAATCATAAGGATTGCCAGCAACAAAGTTACAGTCACACAGTTAATTTTAGTCTATTGTTCATCTATAGACATAATATCTGCTACCAGTAATAACAATACTTGCAATCGCATGCATTCTTATCTAGAAAAAGATCCAAATAACATATTTCATTTTTAAATAAAAAGGCTCCATTAATTTTCAAATTTCTAAAAAATGACATCAGGTGGCACTGTTTCACAAGAAAATAAATCTTTTCTTGCCCAACAGGCTCCAGTCTATATAGCCCGTTCACAAACCGTTAGAAAAGTAGCAACTGTAGGTTCTTATGTCTTAAAACCTGATTGCTCAGCAGAGACTTTGTTTACTAACACAGCTGTCAATAGACCTACCTTTCCTGAACATTTTCCCCAACTATACATTTAGGCTAAAAATCATTTGGGGCACAAATTACTCATTTCCTTATCTGAGTCAGTGGAAAAATTATACTGTATAGCTTTATTAGCATCAAATAAATTAGCATATCTGCCATCCCTTGCATGTCCATGCCTGATTCAAGTAGATTTGTCAATGACTTCCCACGCTGAACTAAAGTCTCTGTGTGACAACTTCTTAACTTAGCTGGCTTGCTCTTTTCAAAATTCTAAAAAGAATGACTGAGTCTATGAAACTGCTAAGGCCATGGAAAACTAAATTTTAGAAGAAAGATAAAAAACAGTCACAATCAGTGGTGGTGGAGAACAAAAATCTAAGTAGGACCAGCCAAAATGGCACAAAAGTATGCGTATGTGTGTATTATTCTTCCTCTTTATGTTCCCCTAAAAGTGATGGTTTTCCCAGTTGCAATGTATGGCTGAGAGTTGGACCATAAGGAAGGCTGAGCGCCAAAGAATTGAGGCCTTTGAACTCTTGTGCTGGAGAAGACTCCTGCAAGGTGTCTTGGACTGCAAGGCGATCAAACTGGTCACTTCTAGAGGAGATCAACCCTGACTGCTCTTTAGAAGGCCAGATCCTGAAGATGAAATTCAAATACTTTGGCCACCTAATGAGAAGGAAGGACTCACTGGAGAAGAGCCTAATCCTGGGAAAGATTGAGGGCAGAAGAAGAAGGGGACGGCAGAGAATGAGGTGGCTGGATGGAGTCACTGAAGCAGCTGGCATGAACTTAAATGGTCTCCAGGGGATGGTAGCAGACAGGAAGGCCTGGAGGAAAGTTGTCCATGGGGTCGTGATGGGTCGGATACAATTTCACAACTAACAACAACCAACAACAACTAACAAAGTGAGGAATGGGGAAAAGAAGCAAGAATATCCCAACATGCAGCCAGATATTTCTGATGTGAAATCTATGATTCAACATCAAGCCTAAACTTGTTACTATTGGCTAAATTCATTGTATTATTGGAGTTGAGTTATACCTAATATTCAGGAACAAAAGAAATGGTTGTTTCTCCCATTATTACATTTCAATCTGTCTCTGGTCCTAGGAAATGCCCTGGCTTGGAAGAAAGCAGAAATAAAGAAGCATTTATCATTTCTAATACAACAACGCAGACCTTCACTAGAATTTGGACAACTTTCCCCAATTTAGCATGCTTCATGATTTCTTTTTTACTAGAGTCCTTTTTCTTACCGGTATTTCAAATTTAGGAAGTTCCTTCTGCATAGAGAATGTACAGGTAGAAGGACAGCATTTTTTATTCATGAAATCTATTTCTAAAAGGGCAATGCTTCCTTCTGTAGGAAGTTAGCACCCACCTCCCTCCTAGAAGAATGAAATATTTTAGAAAATATTAAAAAAGGCAGAATATATTTCCCTGGATGAGAAATGGAGAAACATGTTTTAAAGACAAAGCAGCTTCCTGCTTTCCCCCCACCTTTGTCAATGGGCCAGAGGCAGAAACTCATTCCCCCCACCTTTGTCAAAGGACCATCATCTGCAACACAATAGGACCCATCTAGCAACAGAAACTCACCACATGACACCTGGGAAGATGACATCAACCAGCAAGGCTAGCTAAGACCCCCACCCCCTGGGAGTCTGACAACTAATCAGGATACTCTTCCTGTGCCCAAGAAAGTTCAAAGCTCAGAGAAAGCATAAAGCCAGGGCGTGCACAGACCTCGCCCTTTTTCTGTTCAGGAACTCAAGCCATGTGATCCTGTCCACCATTAAACCATCTTTCCAAACAGTCTCCATGTTTCTAGTGTCTTTTTCTCCACTTGGAACTGAACCCAGGTGGATGTTTCTTCCAACACTTCTAACAATGAATGCTATATTTTACATATCATTATTGGGAAATTAAGCACTTTTGAATTGAGAATCTAAAATGCTAAAACATTCTTTGCACCCCAATGGAATGTTGGAAAAAAATTACAATATGTCAAGTTGCTCAGGACTCCTTAGTTTACCTGTGTGTCAAGGATAACTGAAAATTGAATAGAAGAGCACCAGATTTGCTTTTTGCGGGAGAAAATCTGCTTGAAAATGGGGTGGATAAAAAAATATTTGAAAACGGGGTGGTTCTAATGTAATTGCAGCAGGTTTAGGACAAGTTTGTAACAGCTATAAAGAAGGACAGAAGTCATTTCTTTGATAATATTTTTTCTTTGTTTTCTGCAGTTGTTTTTTTCCTTCCCCCCCATATATTTCTGTATCTGTTTTCTAGCTCAATTAAAAAAAAACTCTTAAGATACACACACACACACTTTAAAATGGAGTAGATCTGGCTGGAGATTGCAGAAAGAAGAAATTGCCCAATGCATTCTTAGTGTAAAGGAGGTAGCTCAGCAAATGATGGCTAAATTAGAATGCTCCATTTCAAGCCCCTCCACTTTCCTTAAAGATCATGTGACCCACAGACCTAAAATTAAGGTATTTATTTATGTATTAGATTTTTATGCCATATTTATTTTTTATAACTAACTCAAGGTAATAAACATACCTAATAATCCTTTTTTTCTTATTTTTCTCCACAAGCAAACCCTTTGAGGTTGATTGGATCAAGAAAGTGATTGGTTCAAGGACATCCAGCTGGTTTTTATGCCTAAAGCAAGACTAGAACTCACCATTTCCTGATTTCTAGTGTTAAAAGAAATTTCAGAATCCATTACTTTTCTTCTTTTCCTATTTTGTTAAGAGTAATTAACTACAGATTAAATTATTTGACTTGAAGCACATGTTTTGATAAAGGTTGATGTAAACAGCCCATTTTTCTATACACCAAAAATGTATGGTGAAAAACACTGACATGAAAGATTACTCACGAACATTGCAACACAGAATTTTTCAGCGACTGATGTTGCTGATAAGATTGCACTTATTTGGGCCAGATTACTTAATTTAAAATGTAATAGTCATCAAAATCTGATTAGATGGCATATAAACTAATGCACCCTAATTGTTTAGCATTTGCAACTTTGTCACAAGCTACTGCCATATAAAAGCATTTGACTGCCTTAGCCCTCTTCACCATTCTGGTGTCCCCCAGTTACATTAAACTACATTACCCCATCCAGCTCAGATGGTAAGAGTTGTAATCCAACCACCTGTTATGGCTGATAAGAACTGTCACCTTGAGCTATCCATGTTTTTGCCCAACACTTTGTACAAAATAGATTGATGCTGACCCAATAAACCAGGCCACAGTTAAGTCAATGCCATAAGCTAAGTTCACAGTCATACTAATTACTATTACATGCTAATTAGTAAAACATGATTAGTAATAACTAATCATGTTTTACCCTTAGAGGCTGAATGAATTTGATCAGTGTTAACTTGCGTTTCAATGTTTTGTGCAATTCAGACAACCATAAGTATCTAAAGACCCAGCTCACCTTTCCTGGTCTTGTTAGGAAAGCGGGGTTGAATTTCAGTCATGGGAAGCCTTTGGGGAATTCCAGAACCCTAAATTTATCTTGGAAAGGCTGGATGCACCTTTGACGTCAGACCTCAAGCTGACTCAAGAGCATCTTATTTGACAACTCTGAATATGTATGCAAGTCCTGGGAGCAAAACTCCGCGGGTGAGAAGGATGATATAATGCCCAAGTGGCTAAGCCACGTCAATCAACGGAAAACTACAAATTGTGAGTCACCAGATATATATATCCTAATACTAATTCATTCGTTTCACTCAGGATACATTTGGACAGGAGCTCAGGGGGGCGATTGCCTCTGGGCCTGTGCGCTGAAAGAGCTTCCTTTTCCGCCAGACTATTCCCCAAAAGAGGGGGCCCCCGATAGCAGCTAAGACGCCCACCCGCTTCCTTGGTAGTTTGCCCGCCTCCTCGAGTTTAGGAATAGCCGGACCCGGATTCGGGAGCTTGGCGCAACCAGACCGCTTCTGCGGCTCACAGCCAATGGGCAGCGGCGACACGCGTCCTTTTCTTGAGTGGGTTTCTCCGCCCCCTCAGTGACGAAGGCAACGGAGAAGGAAAAAGGACGGCGGGCGCCTGTTTTTCTCCATCGTGGTGAAAGGCGCAAAGCTGGAGACGAAGCTAGTGGTTCACAAGGTAAGGAATGGGGGAGGCGAGAGAAGGCTGGGGTGGCTGAACTCTCCTCTCCTTATCCCGCCAAGGCATTGCGGAGCAGGGGCGAAGGGGACAGGAAGCGAGGGGAGCCGGGCCGCTTCTTCCCCTTGTGCTTAAGAGCTGAGACCTGTAGCATCCAACCCCGGGGAGCTTGCGCCTTTACCCGATCTATTACTGGGATTCCTCCGTTAATTTCAACGGGATGTACTCTCAAGGAACGGCGTAGGGCAGGATGATCCCCCGAGTTTTCAGGTTGGGTTGTTTCCCTGATGTCCTCTTCCCCATTTCCGATTTGGGCACATGGTTGGTGGAGGGTTGTGCAATCTTGACTCCCTCCGTCAAGGATCCAGAATAGAAAGAGCGGGGTTTCATGGGGTCGTGGAGGAAAAGAGAACAAGATGAAAGAAAAGTACCCTGTGGCTTCTTCCTTGATTTCAGAGTTGCACGGTGCATACTGTACATTCAGCCGCCTTTCTAGGAAGTGGGGGTGGGGTGGGGGTGCTCTCTGGCTCTGCTGGATATCCAGTCTGATCATTATTTTTAGACAGCCCACCTCTCTGCCAGCTGGGGATGATGGGACTGGCCCATCATATCTTCATGGCATTAAATTGAAGAAAGCTGAAATTGCACTTATCAAAAAGATCTAGTGTAGGTGTAGTGCATCAGAGGTGGGTTTCAGCAGGTTCTGACCAGTTCTGGAGAACCGGTAGTGGAAATTTTGAATAGTTCGGAGAACCAGTAGTAAAAATTTTGACTGGCCCCACCTGCATCTATTCTCTGCCTCCCAAGTCCCAACTGATTGGGAGGAAATGGGGATTTTGCAGTAACCTTCCCCTGGGGTGGGATGGGAATACAGATTTTACATTATCCTTCCCCAGCCACACCCACCAAGCCGCACCCACAGAACCGATAGTAATTTTTTTTGAAATTTACCACTGTAGTGAAAGTGTATTGCATGGATTAGGGTTGCAATCACTTGCAATTTTGATTTTTATCTAGCCAGATTGGGAAGATTAAGAAAATTGGTAAACCACTTCTGTAATTAAAAGCTAACTGAATGACTTGTGCTATCCTACCACATAGGATTGTTGGGGAGAAAATAGGAGTCAGGAGCATTATTTATACTGCCTTGCACTTCTTATGATATTTAAAAGGTTTATATGTTTATAATGGCATAAATTTTGTTGAAATAGAATCTGTTTCTGCAAATTTCCAAACTGTATTCCTCTGTTTTGTAGGTGGGGGAGATAAATGAATAGGGGTATCAAATGTTAGTATAAAACATAGTTTGTGACAAAGTGAAGCTCTGGCTCAGTTGCCCACTATATATTCTGCATTTCACAGCTACTTAGTTTTCTTTTTCATCCAACAATGGGACTGTTGAAGTGGATTTGAGTGAAGAAAGTTTATACCATATTAAATCTGCTTTTTAAAGTACAATTTTATACTTTGTAAGGGGTTACTCTCCTGAAAACCAATAGAGACCAGGGTAACTAGAAGGTATGTTTTACTGTTGCACCTCAAAAATAATTCAGCTACCATGGACTGAAAAGAGTGGGAAATGATAAGTGAGGTTGGGGAGTATAGGAAATCCTAGTTGAGACAGTCTGTCTGTAAATAGGAGGACTGGAGGAATTTGGGTGAACTGGCACCCCTGAAAAAAATTGGACCGAGATCAAAATGCTTTCTTATTTCTTGGATCAATTTCTAGTGAAGAAGTGATGAGATTTGCTTTTGCTGAAGAGAACATTTTCTTGAGCAGTTCCAATCTAGTTATGAATTCTTACTACTGTCCCTTCTTTTTTACTGCTATTAAAGAAATGGCCCTGCTGAACACTTGATTTTTAACAATTCAATTTTAGGAATTTGAAAACTGACTAATGGCCTCTGGTAGTCTAAACTTAAATTCAACATTCTCATTTCCTTTTGCATTCTGATCATATGATCCTGTGCCTTCTAGTGCACTTTGTCACATTTTCTTCTTTGTTGTTTGTCAAACATAGATACTTCCTGAATCTAGTTCTTTTGTGGTCAGTGTAGTAGCTTTCCGTCTCTCATTTTAGTTGCACAATCTTTTATCTTTTATCATCATGTTCATCCAGTGGTCTCAGCCTGATGCCTTTCAAATGTATTGGAGAGTACAGCTCTCACTTCCCTTAATCAGGTTAAGGGGTTGCAAAATTTGAAGTTACTAAACAATGGTTGGAAATTAAACAAAGAGAGAAGCAATCTGGAATTAAGGAGAAACTTCCTAACAGTGAGGACAATTAACCAGTGGAACAGCTTGCCTTCAGCTTGCCAATCATGGGCGTCCTATCACTGGAGGTTTTTAAGGAATGACTAGATAGTCACTTGTCAGAAATGGAATAGGTTGTCCTGCTTGAGCAGGGAACTGGACTAGAAGATCTCCAAGGTCCCTTCCAACTCCTCTCATCTCCTCTCCTATTTTATGCAGGGCACAGGTAAAAGATATAGCTAAAAATAACTTTGGATTTTGCACATAATGTATGCCATGAGAAGTTTATCCCTTGGAATGTGATAGCTATAAATAATAATACAGGATAGAAGTTAGAATAAATAATGGAAAAGACATGTTGAGATTCTGATTTGTTCACATTTGAACTAAGTTCTGGAACTTGGAAAACCAGTTCAGAGGTTTCTGTTAAAATGGCACAGTGAGTTATTGGAAGTAGAATGCTTCCCTGATCTGGGTGTTATTCCAAGGAAGCCTCTTTTGTACTGTTACTGCAGGAACAGCCAAGAGATGAATCTTTGTTCTGTCTCTAACAGATGGCAAAGCTATAATTTATAGAAAGAAATGGTAAATTGGTGGATTAATAACAATTGTGTAGTTGATTAAGGATGAAAACGGGCTGTTTCAGCAGGTCTTTGTCTTTTATTATTCTTTAAAACTGTAGATGTCGTAACTGAGACAAAAGTTTTTAAAATGTGGTAGAAAAATACTGTCAAAACAATGGAAGTCCTCCGCGTACAACCATTTGTTTAGCGACCATTCAAAGTTGCAACAGCACTGAAAAAACTTACGCCTACAACCAGAGCAGTATCCCCACAGTCACATTATCAAAATTTGGGTGCCTGGCAATTGGCATATATTTGCAATGGTTGCTGCACCTCATGTGGTCCCCATCTGTGACCTTCCCAGCCAATGTTCAACAAGCGAAATCAATGAGGGAGCCCAGATTCTCTTAACAACTACATGATTCACTTAACAATTGCAGCAATTTGGTTAATAACCGTGAGCAAAAAGAAAAAGTCATAAAAATGGGCACAACTCACTTAATAACCACTTTATTTAGCAATGGAAATTCTGGTCCCAATTGGGATGGTAAATCGAGTACTGGCTTATAATGATTCACATCTACTGTTTCAACTGGATAAAGTAAGATGTTTGTGTGTTTGTGTATATAGGTTTATTACAGACTGTTGTGTTAGTGCAGAACTCTGTGCCTAATGTAGCATAACAGGTATCCAATTGAAAAAGATAAAACTCTTATGT
This sequence comes from Ahaetulla prasina, assembly GCF_028640845.1. Classification (NCBI taxonomy): domain Eukaryota; kingdom Metazoa; phylum Chordata; class Lepidosauria; order Squamata; family Colubridae; genus Ahaetulla; species Ahaetulla prasina. Next base: position 123,914,268 of record NC_080541.1, read on the forward strand.
AGAGTTGCATTGACTCTTTTGTTATATTATCTGTTGTGAATTAAAAGTGGCTTCCCTCAAAACTGGATCTGGTGACTTCTTCCTGCAGTGATAGTTGAGAGAAAAAGGGGTATTTGTACATAGTTATTATTTTATATATCTGTAAAACAAGGACAGAGACGGAAAAAATCTACAGTTCCTTAAGCATAAGAACAGAAAGTGATAAACCCTGCTGTATTTTTACTTAATCCATCTCAGACAATGTTTTTAGAATCCATAAGTAATGGAAACATTTGAACTTCCCTGAACTTTCTTTGTTTAGAAATATCAGGCGCTGCATGTATTTTATGCATCTGCACCAGTGGTGGGATTCAGCCAGTTCGCACCACTTCGGGAGAACCGGTTGTTAATTGTCTGTGCAGTTTGGCAAACTGGTTGTTGGAAGAAATCATTAGGGCAGAGAACCGGTTGTTAAATTACTTGAATCCCACCACTGATCTGCACCCATTTGCACTCAGTTTTAGCAGAAGTTCCAGAGGTGAAGTTTGATAAACAAGTAACTGACAGCTTCTAGGAATCTAGCTCTAAGAATCCAGCTCTCTCTGTGTGTATGCCCCAAGATTTGAATTTCTTTCTCACATCCATTTGTTATAAGAAGTCACTTGCTGTTCCTTTCTTACACTGATCCGTTGGTGGCACCTGGTCTGTCTTAAGTAATCTTAGGTGCTGCCAGACTCCTAATTTTGCATTTCACTAGTTTCATCCCTCAGTGCCTTGGAATATAATAATAAAACTAACCGCTCAGTCACAGAAAGGTGATACATTTTATATTAACTAATTATCCCTTCCTCTCCCAGTATCTTAGTTTTTTGTAACCATGGTGGGAGAAGACAATATATCTCTAAGAAATCGCCGAGCTACATACGGTACTGCTGAAGAGAAAGATGACTTACCAAGCAGGCTGGAAGAGGACTGGCGATTCTCTAAATCAACCAATGGTAAGATTTCATGATTAACTATATGACATACAGGCTTGCTCTTACTTGTTTAATGATGTATTTCTATGAGTTATTAAATCTTCTGGTATTTGTAAGAGGCAATTCTTTTCTGTTTTTAAGTTTTACATGTATGTCAGCAGCTGTTGGCTCAATTCCACCTCTCATCACACGCGAGGTAGGCAGCTATGATTTCCAGATATTTTGGATCTCACCTTCTAATAGCCTTGACTAGTATGGCTAATGGCAAGTGGCAGCTGTACTCCAAAATTTAGTTTGTGCATTGAAGAAATTATACTTTAAAGCTGGTCTTGCTTTCTCACAGCATTTGACTTTATAAGTTTACCTGTTTTTGACTGGGATGATGACCATTATTTTGGTTTGTCAATTGTTATTTACTTACTTACTTATAGGATTTATATGCTATCCAACTCAAACATGAGGGTGAACAGCCTACTCCACCCAAAAAAAAGAAAAAAAAGAATATTAAACCAACAATGCAAAACAAATACAGACAATCCACTGCTTACATTCTGAGAGATTATTCATAGGTCCGTTTTGGTCAAGCATAAAAAATATGTGCAGCACAGTTCTTGCCGTAAATGGAAGGCAGTCCAGTAAGCTATGGGTAAGCCCAGAAGGAGGGATGGGGGAGGAAGCAGGAAGCTGGCCTTTTCCTGCCTTCTCCTGCCAACACCCACGGTTCTACAATTTATATGGGGTGAGAACTGTCCTGTACTTATTCATAAGAGCCACAGTGGCGCAGTGGTTAGAGTGCAGTTCAGATCTCACCAGATTCAAAGTTTACCCAGCTTTACATCCTTCCGAGGTTGGTAAAATGAGGACCGAGATTGTTGGCGATATGCTGACTCTCTAAACCACTTAGAGAGGGCTGTAAAGCACTGTGAAGCGGTATATAAGACTAAGTGCTATTGCTATAACTTCAGCTTAGAGGGTCTTGGAGGTTGGGAGAGGATAGTAGGGGGTTGGTTTCTATGGTGCCACCTATGTATTGGGGGTGCAGTGGAAGCTGGCTCGTTCCTACCTTCTCCCGCTTTCCCATATAGACAGATTTGTTCGTATTGGCAAAAGTTCATAACTCAAATGTTTGTTAGTAATGTCTGTATATCATTAAAACCAAATAAACAATAAAGGCAAATGCAGTTTAATATAATTCCTAAAAATGGGGATCCTACCCATTCCCAAAGGCTTAGGGGAAGAGCCAGGTCATAGCTGCTTCCTAAAACCTGCAGGGTTGGGTACAGCTATAAGTCATTCCAAAGGGCAAGAGCCACTACTCAGAAGGCACCTCTCCCTGTATCCTATAAGATGATGTTTCAAAGAAGGAATCTGGAATGTGCCCTTCCTATCAGAGTGCACAGAACAAGCAAATATTTGTGGGACAAGATGGTTCTGGAAACATTCTAGTCCTTTGCCACGTAAGCAGTGGTAAAATCCTCTGTGGTTTGTTACCGGTTTGCTGCCCGCGCATGCATAGTGTGCACCAAACACACATGTGCGCATACGCAGTATGCACCAAATGCAAGCTGTGCACGAATGCATGCACAGTACGTGCCAAACGTGCTTCGCATAGAAAAAGGACACTTTCTAAGATAAGTAGAAAAGCGAGGGGGGGAGGGAACAGCTATGCCACGCTATTTAGATTTGCTAGAAAGCAGGATTTCCTGCTTTCTAGCAAATATAAATCGCGCAGCACAGCTGATCATCAGAAATATCAGTTCGATCAGCCAAATGTTGGAAATGTCATCAATTGCCAGGATCATATTATCATATGTGGTAGTCGTGTAAAGAAGCAAATTATTATTGGGTGAAAATACAGACATGGTTAGAGGAAATGCTGCAGCAACATATAGAGTTTAGACCAGAGATATTTCTGTTGGGAATATTACCAGAGAAATATAGTAAAGAAGGTACATATTTAATTATTCATATAATAACAGCAGCCAGAATTGTATTTGGACAAAATTGGAAAGCAGATAAAATCCCTTTGGAAGGAGAAACTATAAAGAAAATTCTAGAATATGCAGTAATGAACAGACTAACACTGAGAATAAAAGATAAAGAGGAGTCAGTGTAGAAGTGGTGAAAGAACCGATGATTGCATGGGCTAAAAACATAGGGCGTAATATAGATCAGGGGTCTCCAACCTTAGTCCCTTTAAGACTTGTGGACTTCAACTCCCAGAGAGCAAAGCTGGCTGAGGAACTCTGAATTGAAGAGTTGAAGTCCACAATTCTTAAAGGGACCAAGGTTGGAGACCCCTGATATAGATTTAGATGACTGGGAAAAAATTTGGAACAAAAATCACACTATAACAAAATCCACTGCTTATAAAGAAAATCAATACAAAATGTTTTACCGTTGGCACCTAGCCCCAGCTAGGCTAGTTGCCAAGCATCTGAATTTTTACCACATGACTATGGGGATGCTGCAAGGTCGTAACTAAAAAACAGTCATAAGTCACTTTTTTTCAGTGCCATTGTAACTTGAATGGTCACTCAGTGTTGTAAATTGAGGACAAAGTGTATTTATTGCTGTTTCTTTCCTTTTTAATGCGTACACCACATACAGTCACGATGTCTGAATTAGGCAGCCTTATACATCTTCTAAATAAATAAAACATCCAAGGCTATCAGTACTGTATCTGTGACTGAAAGAGATACCCGATAATCTGCTTCCTTGAGGACCTTTTGGAGTTGTAGGTCAACTAACTTCTCAAAAGGGAAGGTTGGAGACTGGATGAAAATTGTCCAGCTCCTTGGCATCCAGCAGTGGTTTCTTCAGAAGGAGGTAGACCACTATCCCTTTTACAGCCAGTGGAATCGCCTACTCTTTCAAGCAAGCCTTAACCACTGCATGAATCCATTCACACAACCTCTCCCAGTAATACAAGCCAGGTGATTTGCATGAGAAAAGAATATTTACACATTCTTAATTACTCTTATGTGATGTGATGAGCTGAGCAAAAATCAGTGGAGGCACTTCTTCGTAACTTTGGCAAAAGGGGACATGTTCTTGGTGGTTGTGACTGTTTTTTAAAAAGCGCTTTTCTTTTTAATTGGTGAAAAACAAACACTCCAACTCAATTGTATTCAGTTTGGTTAGTTAAGGTTTAGGCTAATGTATTGCTAAGAATCACATGCAAAGTCATACTTGGCTATTTTCCATAAATTTTTCCCTTGAACTTTTTTTACCCTCTAAACAACCTTGGACCGTAATCAAGTGAGTAATTTGCCTTGATTCTGTAGTCCTGGACTTATAAGATATAAATCAGTCATTCTGTAACTGAGGCTACCTTTGGTCATTTTTCAAAATTGTATACATCAATGCCAGGTTGATTAATATCTCTGAGTAAGGGGAAAAGAAGTGCAAAGTTGAATATTGGCCAGCGTACAATTTACAGGAAAGATCTTTTTTTGACTATGAGTGTTACCACAGTGACGGTAACTTACCAAAGCACAAGTGGCTTTGCACTAGGCATATAATGGGCAGTACAAAATAATATCTGCTTTGTTTGTCACATCAGCATAAAGCAGGGGTCTTACCTTGGCAACTTTAAGCCTGGAGGACTTCAACTCCCAGAATGCCCCAGCAAGCAAAGCTGGCTGGGGCATTCTGGGAGTTGTAGTCCTCCGGGCTTAAAGTTGCCACGGTTGGAGACCCCTGGCATAAAGCATATCTTGTCATTGCAAAACAAGCTCAAGAAGGGTCATGAATTTCTATTGACCAGTAGCCCTGTAATTGTAGGCTTCAGTAGCTGCTGGCCTGTGTAGTCTGTCTAGTAATACATTTTGTGATTCTGAATATGTTTTTGTTTGGAACATTGTAATTTTTTTAAAAAAAGAAACTATCCTTTCTTGACTCCCCCCACTTTCCCAAGAAAACAGAGGTTGAGATTTCTCTTCCTTTCTATGGCAGCGAACCCAGTACTCATTATTTCCAGTAAGGTTAACAGTTCTAAGCAGTAGTCTCCACTCAACTGGTATATAGCGCTGAATGAGTCTACCTTACATACCTATCTTTTTTTTAGAGCAAACAAACCTGTAATTCCAAATGAATTTTCAATTCGTGCTTACTATCTTACTTCAGTCTTAGCACAGGTGATTCAATATTAATGTTAATTTAATTTCAGTATTAAATGTTCAAAGTAATTTGTCCCAATCATTTGGTTACATTTATCTATGCTGATTTGGTGGGAACTACTAATATTAGGCTTCTTTGAAACATCTGGTGTGCGTGGAAGGAAGCTCGTTAATCCAAACATAGAAAACATAGAATTTTGCCTAATTTTTTTCCCCTGCCAGTTTCACCAAGTACCTAAGCATGGATAATTTCCAGATGCGTCTACCTGGGATTCTTTGAAGAGGAACAATGGCTTTTTATCATATTTAGTTGTTCAGATATAATTAAGTTTAAAGTTCTAGGAGAATTTCATACTATCAGCTCAAGGCTGACAGTCATAAATCTTTTTTTTTCTTGCCAACAACAAGGACTCAGCAGGGATAATCTGCGATGGAGCAAGGTCCTTAACCCTTCACTGTTGATTCCTCTCTAATTTTTCCTCAGTTGCATCCCTTTACTTTTTAATACAGCAAATACTGCTCTGACATTCCTGACCCACAACTTTTCTCAGCTGCTACTTTTTGTTTTAGATCAAATTAGAAACAGTTGTTTTCTCTCACTCCTTTGTAACAGAAAAATTCACAGGCATGGATGTTTCTCAGTTACCAAAACGAGTTTAGGTAAAAATAACATCCTTTTGATAGTAATCCAGCATATCTGGAGAAGAGCAGAATGGTGTAGCCTAATGCATATTTCTTTCCTATGGTAATTCCAGTGAAAAATGTTTGTGCGAATTAGAGAAGTCTCCAGGTTGCATTAGAAGCTAGTTGTTCTCATCCAGACATTCATTTGGTCAAATGTCATGAGTGAGGTCATATCTTTTTAACTACTGGTACCTTTAAAATTGGGTGATAGTTTTGTGTGTATGAGAGGAAGTATAAGCAAAAAACAAAAACAAAACTGGTATAGGAAAAAGTAATAATTAGACTGAACAATTTATGTTTTTTTCTTTTTGGTAAGATTGCCACCTTCACTAGAGTAGTAAAGTATCACAATAAATATTCCAATAATAAATAAACTAATCATGATTTATGAGTGAGAAATAGATAATACTTGGAAGTATCTAAGAATTTTGATGGAATAAAAGAGGAATGTCCTTAATTTGAGAACACTTGGGAATGGAATCATCTTTGAATAGAGTACATATGAAATTTGTATTCCCTCCCTTCCGTAGCTAAAAAGAATTTCACCATCATTCAGTTGGATTTTGCTGATCACAGTAAGCACTGGTTCCTATAGAATTAGACCTTAAGCAGTAGTCACATTGTAAGTATGAGTGAGAAATACTTGTATATGTGCCATTACTAGAAAGGTAGGAGTGATTGCCTGATCACACTTGTAGTACAGCATGGCCTAGATTCATAATGTCAAGGCATACTTCTGCTTTGAATAAAGAGAATTGTGACTTGGAGTCACTGTGAATAATTTAGCTTATATAGCTTTGTAGAAAGTTTTTGAAAGAGGCTCATATTCATTTTGCTTGAAAACAATAATTTGGCCTTCCATTTCAGTCCCCTAACTTTTCTGTCACCACTGACTGCTAGGAATCAATCCTCTCACCTCTTGGGCTCTACAGCATGGAGGGGAAAGAGAGGATTCCCTCTGTGACTATTTCTTCTTGTTTCAGTAGAAAAGATGCTCACTTCTGGGTAGTTCTCCCAAGATTCCAGTTCACTAGAAAGGATTGGCTTCTGTGTGTTTCAATAGAGTTTCAATAGAGAAGATAAACTGCTCCTTATTTGTCTCAGTCAGTGTTAGTGTTCTGCTTTCCTGCATTTCCTATGACCCATCCTATTTCACAGATGCGGAACCAAGGCAGAGAGAAGCCATTTCATTGCTGAGATTGAATTTGAATCCAGGCCCATGTGTTTGTCTGTATAAAAGATTTTTCTTCTTTAGCTCTTTGCTTCATGTTATCTGTACTAAATCTTGCAGCCTCATAAAGTTTGCTTCAAGAGTACTCCTACCGACAAGCATATTTCAGGCTTTTTAAACAAAGGCCTTGTTACCAGAGGTCAATGCTCAAATAGACAGAGATTCATTAATCATATGGGAGGAAGGTCACATGTTTCCTGTAAGTGATGACTTCAGCAAAAGACTCTGTGTTCTAACTGGCTTAGTGATTCATTTATGGTGGACCTTGAACAATTAGGCAGACCAAGTCCCTGTCTCTTATGGTTTTTTCCTCCTAACACTGTCACTTTAACACAAATACTGGAAATACTTTGCAGTATTTCCTATCTACTGATACTAAGCAAGCACTCATAAATCTGATAAGCAAACATGATAAGCACTGATACATTATCATAACACATCCTTTCCTATCTCTCTCTCCCCTTCCCTATACAGAGAGAAAGAATGAGGGAAAGAGTATGTGGAGTGACTAGAGTTTCCAGTGTAATTTTCTTCCCTTTCTATTTCAACTACAATATCTTAAATAAAGTAATGGATGCATATATTTTCCTCTGTAACTTGGATATATAATATATAATACTGTCCCTCTAACAATCAACAGTTACAAAGATTATATAGGGCTGAGTAATAGAAGAATTGAGGCTCATTTCCTATCCTAGTTAATAGAAAGTCTAACTGATCTCAGAGTTGTTAAATGTGTTTCATGTATTCTCTAAGTTTTGTCTGGAACTTTGTCTGCTGACAGTCTGTAGAGATTCTCAGTCATCCAGCTCATGGTTGTCCTAAAGGTGCTTTTTCAGGAGGCAACTGGACTTTCTTGTTTTTTTCTTTGAAGATGTTTCGCTTCTCATCCAAGAAGTTTCTTCAGTTCACTTCTCATCCAAGAAGTCCACTATCCTGTGAGAACTGAAGAAGTTATTAAAAATTGGGTCCTATTTTTTAAAAGCCATTTTATGCATATTATAGCTTGACATTGAAATTCATGAGAAAATGACCTCTTGAGTATTGTTCATATTGACATTGTAAGGTCCCAGAAGTTTCCCCGAGCCACTGAGATGCCAAAGAAAGTGAGACTTAAGATGAGGCTTGCAAAAAATAACAGCTTTTTATTTATGGCCAAAGTAAAAAGTCTATATCCAAAACATACAGACAAAATGCATGTAAGGAATAGTCACACCCCTGTGAGAGTGGCTAGAGTATTATATACATTTTACGCAGATAGAAACAAAGTTTACCCAATGAGAGACAAAGGTTTGTTACCAATGTGGTCTTTAAAACGTTCTTTGTTCAGGCCCCTGTCTCTGTCCACTTTATCTATGGAACATTCCAGCAGAATGCTTTCAGGATTCAGAATTTATGAGGCAGGAAAACTCCCTCCTCTGGTTCCTTTATCTATGGAGCCTGATATTCCTTGGAAACAGTTTCTTCTATATTTTCAAGGATGTGCCTAGCTTTTGAAGCCAAGAACAGAAGCGAGACACAGAAACGAGATAACAAACTTTGCACTAATGCCAATCAGTATCAAGGCTACAATGAGTGAAACATAGTTCCTAACAACTAATTTCTGACAGTATACAATAATATAAGCAGAAGCCAATAATAAAGCTTAATTCCTAATAAATGATTTCTAGCAGTATATCATATTAGAAGCAAACAGCAAATATTGGTTTAATCAGTAACAATTATATAGTACCATAAGCAATTCATAATAAAAGCAAATACCCAATATTAGTTTGATTCATAAAAGCAAATACCCAATATTAATTTGATTACTGTACTCCTTCAATATAATATAAATATATTTTATCTGTAGTACCTGAACCTGTAAAAGTGGGATCTGTATGCTTAAATATAAAAACAGCTAATTCCTGCCATATAGAAAATCAGAATGTCATGGAGGCTAAAATTAGGCTAAAATTCTGCTTTTTGATATATGTTTTTTCTTTTTTTATTAAATGCCCTGAGTAGTTCTTCAAAATTTTCTGTGCCAATTACCTTCAGTTCTTGAGCTTACAAATAGCTATTTTTCTATAATGTGTAAGAACTCCTTTGAGGCAGGGAACATTTTGACTTTGGAAGAGTTATTTTTCTGATAGATAACAAAAGAATCAAATTGCCATGCTTATACAGGTGAGTGCATAATTTGGAGGGGGGGGCCTAATTTCCTATATGGATTTTAACATAGTATACTTTTAGATATATATTTTTCCTGTATGGATGTTATATTTATGTTTTGAAGATATGTAGTGAAGTTTGAAGATGACAAAGCATGGTTTGTTTTTCCTTAGGTCGAATTGATGTTGAACATGCAATAACAAGAAAGATGCGACTCTTAACAGAAGCAGAGGTAAATAAATGTCACCAATAAGGTTTCTGGGGTTAATATATCGCTCTGCCTATCTGTTTACAAGCAAGTTGGCCTGTTGTCAGATTTCCCAGTCTCATGTTCTGAGATCTATTAATTCTCAGAATTTCCATTGACCGTGTTACATCGAAATTGTGGGGATCTGAAGGAATTATATTGCTACTAGAGACTGTTGTACAGGTAGACCTCGGCTTACAATCACAATTGAACCCAAAATTTATCTTGATAAGAGAGACATTTGTTAAGTGTGTTTTGCCCCATTTTACAACTTTTCTTGCTACAGTTGTTAAGTGAATCATTGCAGCTGTTAAGTTAGTAACCCCATTGTTAAGTGAACTTGGCTCCCTTATTGTCTTTCCTTGTCAGAAGACCTCAAAAGCTGATCACATGACCCTGGGACACTGCAACCATCATAAATATGAAGCAATTGCCAAGTGTCTGAATTTTGATCACATGGCCATGGAGATGCTGCAATAGTCTTACGTGTGAAAAATGATCATAAATCACTTTTTTCAATGCCAGTGTAACTTTGAACAGTCAGTAAACAAATTGCTGTAAGTCAAGGACTACCTGTACTAAAAACGGCCACTTTTTAAATTAAAATTTAGTTTGGCAATTTAATTTTTAGATCAGTAAAAAAGTGGTTCATGTTTTTATTGTTTTATGTGGAGAGTTAGACAGCAGTGGTTGATCAAACAAAAAGCTTTAAAAAAAAACCCTGCCTTTTGTGAACTTACTGAACTTGAAAGTTGAAATTTCTGGTTTGTTTGTTTTTGGCAAGTCATAAGCCAAAGTTAAACATTAACTATTTCTCCTTTTGTTTTAGAATAAAGGAGCTGCCTGCTGTTTTTCTTCTTCTATTACAAAGCAATACTGCATCAAAACAAAATTGGGGTCATAGTTCTATAAATGCATAAATTCAAAGAATTAAAAAATAAAAAGTCACAATAGTATAGACATCTGACTCCTCAATAACCGACTTAATTTATAAATTTTTGTATGCATGTGTGAAATATGGAAGTATGGAAGAGGACTAATTATATACTAATGCTAATTATATTCTAGAAGATCTCTCAGCTAATAGTTTTCACTTATTTGAGAAAAGTTTTCTCAAGAGCTCCTTCTGAATGTTTTGTCTCACAGTTACATTTATATAGCGTGGCTAGGAAAGATCCCTTATTGAGAATGTTTGAGCAAGCAGTTGTTTGGGTGAGATGTTGCTTTAAGTGATTGTGATTTTTTAATTATATTCTTTCTCTCAAATTTTATCAGCAGTTGAAGCCAGCATTCATGAAGGGTGTGGAGAAGCATTTTACTGAGGTTGTCAATAGTTTGGTTGCAAATTCTGTGCTGCTGGAATCTTCCCCATCTGCTTTTCCAGAGAAAGACAGTCTCAAAATCAAGTATGTTGGTTCTTCACTCAGTAGACTTGATTCCTTACTTGATTTCTTTACTTTTGTCTTTTTTTAATAGTGCCTGTTCCTTTCTTCACAGGGGAACAAGAGCAGCTCCGGAACATGGAAAAATTTTTATTCCCAGAAAGTCTCTCTTGGAGTGAGTATCTTTAATGAGTTTGTATATTACAGTAGTACTGATGCTAAAGTTACTATTGCTTCAGTCCATTTTGGAAAGGCGATTAAAGCACTCCAGTTTCTGTTTATGAGGGGGTAATAAAGTCACTTGTATCATTTTTATCATCTTTTACATCATTTTTTTCATACCTTCTTGGCTGAAACTGGGCATTTGGTTAGCTATGGTGTATCTAGAGTTCCCGTCAGGGATAACTACAGCACTTCACCACTTTTCCCTTTTCTACTTAAAGCTGATCTCCTGTCTAGACGTATATATCACTCTGAAGCAGGGGTCTCCAACCTTGGTCCCTTTAAGACTTGTGGACTTCAACTCCCAGAGTTCCTCAGCCAGCTTTGCTGGCTGAGGGACTCTGGGAGTTGAAGTCTACAAGTCTTAAAGGGACCAAGGTTGGAGACCCCTGCTCTGAAGTGATTCCTAGTAGATGGCTAGATGCTCTGATAAAATTTACACCAACTAAATAAAGGATTCACAATTAGGGAGGAAATGTGTTAGGTAAACTCAAGAACATATTTTCTATAGGTCAGATTCTTTTAGTCCACTATTATCACCTCTTGATAGGTAGCAGTTGTTTAGTCTTAGACAGAAGCTGTTCGTTCCTCTTCTAACTATCTGAACCTTTAAGATGAAAATTAAGTATCATTGATTAATGCTGCTTCCTGTTATATGGACAGGTAGTCTTTGACATACAACTATTCGTTTAGTGACCATTCAAAGTTACGATGGCAGTGAAAAACATGACTTATGACCGTTTTTCACACTTACGAGTGTAGCAGCATGGCTGCGGTCATGTGATCAAAATTTGGAAGCTTGGTGTGTATTTATGTATTGATGACAGTTGCAGTGTCCCGGGGATATGAAATCAGTTTTTGCAACCTTCTGACAAGCAAAGTCAATGGGGAAGACAGATTCAATTTACTAACTTTATTACCTTAACAACTGCAGTGATTCACTTAACAGCTGTGGTAAGAAAGGTCACAAAATGGGTCAAAACTCACTTAACAACTGTCTTGAGTAGCACAGAAATTTGGGGCTCAATTGTGGTCATAAGTTGAGGATTACCTGTAACTCAAGCTTTATATACAAGCTACAAACATAGTTGATATAAACACGAGATAGTCTGTTCTCCATTTTCTCATCTCTTTTCTTTCCAAGTTAAACTGTGGATAAACTATGCTTTGATTATTTCTTACCTTAGCTCAGGGGCCAGATAAAACTATTTCAGGGTGTGAGGCTGAGAGGTGTGCTCTAAGGTGCCAAATCTTGTATTCAATTAAAAGTAGTTATCTTTAAAAAAAAACATTGCTGAAACACACCATTTGGCTTTCATTTTAGAGGAAAAAAAGGACATTTGCTCAGCATGTTGATAGGAAAATGTTTCTATTCCTTCTGGTCTTGAGAGATAAACATTTCAGGAATATGATGTCCCTGCAGCATTCACAATGTCTAGAAGAAATATAAAAGTTCTTGTTATTATTCTGAGAGACAACATTGTTTTCACATCTTACTTCAGTTGAAGAACCAAAATATTGGAAAGGCATGAAAATGAATGGCTCCTTTAGTTTTACAGGTGTTTCATTCTTTGGTTTCAATTTTGTTCAAACCTGGGCTTTTGAAGTCTTACCCTCCATTTTCTTTAGAGATTTATAATAACTTGGGGGGGAAGAGAAAAATGCTCCTTAAAACTTTCTTGTGGTAATTTAGAATATATTTGTAATTACTCTTCAGTAATTAAACGAAAACCAAAAATGTTTAGGTATTTTTTGTTGTCTTTGTTTAATTTGGAGGAAATTACAGTAGGTTTAATTGTTTTTATAAGTTCAGTTTGTATCAGTTCCCCAACAATAATTATGAATCGTATTAAATATGAAACAATATTAGTGGTTTCATGCTTCTCTAATGCATCCATTCAAAAACCATTGTTTGAAGTACTTTCCTGATTTCTAGATTCCTCATGTATCAAAGAGGGGGAAGAAATGAGAAACAAGGAATAAGTTATATAGTCCAGCTCATTAGGATGGCAAATTCTAACCTATGTTAAAAGTGATAGCCTATCTAATCTTTCACAGGCTAAAGACTTATGGGCAGGCTAGATTATTCCCATGTTTCTTAGCCAGCACTGAGAAAGACATATTTAGAGGTTATTAGGTTTGTGAAGCCTGACTTAATTTGGTCTATGGAGCGTAATCTACTTTGAAGATTTGCTCAACTTTGAAATGTGAGGAATGTTTGGTAGGGAGTAGAATGGGTAGCACTCACTCATTCGTTACTTGTGTGGCATCTATTCACAAAGGTTCTGAATGCTTAACAATCATTGTGAGAGAGGGGAACCAACTAGAAATCTTGAACTTGCAATAATATTTTTAAAGATCATAATGACTAATGTTTTGTCCCTTTTTTCTAGAAATGTCCTAATTTTATTTTATCCCATTGAATTTCTTTTCATAGTGAGTTATTTGAAGTGAATCATATCCGGACTATCTACCACATGTTTATTGCTCTCCTCGTTTTGTTCATCCTCAGCACACTTGTGGTGGACTTCATTGATGAGGGAAGGTAAGAACATCTTGAAAATGTTAGCTGGAGGCAGGGTTGGTGCTGCATTTTGGCATTTGACACCTGGATCACTGGCACCTCTTCTCTATTAATGAATAAAGTTTGGAGGGAGGAATAATTACCCACCCAACTCTTTTTTGTAGAGGAAGAAAGCTGCAGAGAACCCCATGATTAAATTTACAGAGATTGCTACAACAAAGGCACTTTGCCAAGGACATGTCCTTGCCAAGGTTCTGCAGTCTTTGCAATCTGCAGTCCTTGAGTTCCTTGGGTACATTTGGATGATAACTATTTTTGTTGTTTGATATTTTATAGTAACCTTTCTCAGTGTGGCATCTGCTAGATATGTTATCTAGGGCAGGGGTCTCCAACTTGGCAACTTTAAGACTTGTGGACTTCAACTCCCAGAATTCCTTAGCCAGCAAAGTTGGCTGAGGAATTCTGGGAGTTGAAGTCTACAAGTCTTAAAGTTGCCAAGGTTGGAGACCCCTGGTCTAAGGCTAATAGAAATTGTAGGCCAACATATCTGGTCCACACTGAACTAATGAAAACTGCTTAACATTATTATTAATTATTTATTATTATTATTATTATTAATACATTATTTATGTATCTTAAAGTTTTTGCCTATTTATGGGCCTTGTATTTTTTTTTAAATGGAATAGAATAGAATAGAATTTTTATTGGCCAAGTGTGATTGGACACACAAGGAATTTGTCTTGGTGCATATGCTCTCAGTGTACATAAAAGAAAAGATACGTTCATCAAGGTACAACATTTACAACACAAATGATGGTCAATATATCAATATAAATCATAAGGATTGCCAGCAACAAAGTTACAGTCATATAGCCATAAGTGGAAAGAGATTGGTGATGGGAACGATGAGAAGATTAATAGTAGTGCAGATTTAGTAAATAGTTTGACAGTGTTGAGGGAATTATTTGTTTAGCCTTTGGGAAAAAACTGTTCTTGTGTCTTCTTGTTCTGATAATCTGATGTAAAATTATTTTGATTTAGTAGCTTTTAATTCCTCTCCCCCACCCCCAATCACACCCCAAATATTATATTTTTACCTGGTGAATGAAGTTCCATTAACCTTTTTGTTTTCTTTGATTTTTTTTGAAGGCTTGTGCTAGAATTTGATTTCCTCGTTTACTCTTTTGGCAAAATTTCTATCGTCATTCCAACTTGGATTTGCATGTTCTCCTCCACGTTTCTTGTGCCCTATGTCCTCTTTGTCCGGTGGGCCCAGGGGTTCCATAGCTCCTCCCACAAGATCATCCGTTCCACTTTATTTGGGGCACTGTTTGTGTTTTTCCAAACAGTTTGTCTTGGATTTGGACCAACGTACATTGTATTGGTTTATGATCTACCGCCAGCCTCTCGTTTTATAATTATACTTGAACAGGTGAGTTTCATTATTTGCAAAGTGGATGTAAGGAACTGGAGTTTTAGGTTTTTAAATCTTAATAAGGCATAAATCTTTTTCCCCCCAGAAATATGTAGATTATTTAAGGAAAACAAGTATAAATTCTCCTTTTGTATGTGGGCAGAATGCTGTTTTTCATCCAATTAAAAAATAAAATAGAAAAAAATCAATCAAAATAGCTTATTTTTAACCAGAGGTTATTGGGAAAAATCTAGCATTTAGCAGAAAATCCCAATGTTCATCTCCAAAAATACCATATGACAAATATGCGAAGTTCAAAAGGAATAGCTACAAAATTTTATTTATGGAAGATGTCAATATGTCAACCATAAAAGTATAATGATACCTTACTCATATGGTTAAAACCCAATGAGTTAATGGAGAAAATAAAAGTAAAGGTAAATATTACTAAAATATTGATTTCTATAGTTGGAGGGATAAAAATAATTTTTTAATGGAAATGACAGTCACTAGATTATATTTATTTATTACTTTAAAAAGCAAAAAAGACAAAACATAATAATAGTTACATAATGCAAATACATAGAAAAACTATGCATAAAAAGCCAACAATTTGTGTTAATTTTCCAATTTGGACATCTTTGGAATATATATAGAGAGAGCAACTTTATTTGGATGGACAGTATTAGAGTCTAAATATTGTATTTTTCAGTGTATAAGATACACTTCCCCCTCCCCAAAAGTGGTTGGAAATGTCTGTGTGTCTTATACAGCGAAAGTTGCCAAAGCTCCACTCACTCACTGGCCCCCACACTTTGGCCTCTACCCCCAGTAATTTGCCTCCTTGCAGCAAACAGCAAACAGAGGCTGATACAGTTTCAGTACAGCCTGATTTAGCATGAGCAGCTGATTGGCGGTTGGATCAACCTCCCGGAATACCGCCTATCAGCTGTTCCAGGCTGTGGGGATCACCGCTGCCCATCGCCGCTGCCACCTATATCCCCGCCACCTGGAACGGAACCAAAAATGGGGTGTGAGGAGGCTGAAAATGGGACACATGGAGGCTAAAAATAGGGCACGCGAAAATGGTGATGGGTGGCGACAGCAGCGATGGGTGGTGGAGATCCCCGCAGTCTGGAACAGCTGATAGGCGGTATTCCGGGAGGCAGATCCAACTGCCAATCAGCTAAATCAGGCTGTGCTGAAGCTTTCCAGGCTGTTTGAAAGGCTGTTTGAAACGTAAGCCTTTCAACTATCTGGCTGAAACAGGATTAATGTCCTCTAAAAGGTCTATCATTCCGTTACATTTTGTTTCTTTGTATAAGGGTGAGGGGTGGGGAGGAACCAGCTTCAGGCATTTGATGCTTTTCCATGAGAGTCAGACATTTTACTAAATCAAATGATAAATCAATTGAAATTAAATCTTGACTTTCCAATTTGATTCAAATTTTGTCACCTTTGAATCTCCATGGTATGTCTTTAATTCAATCAGCTGCTCGGGCTAAATGAGGTTGTGCTGAAGCTGACCAGACTGTTTGCTGTTTGCTGCAAGGAAGCAAATTGCTGGGAGGCAGAGGCAGATTTTTTCCCCCTTGTTTTCCTCCCCAAAAGCTAGCTGCATCTTATAGTCTGGAGCGTCTTATTGTCCAAAAAATACGACATTAAAATTTAATGGGTTAAGTATTTAATCGGTGTTTGGAGGTTTACCTCTAGGATCACCCAGAGGAATGCTCTGTGCATCTAGTGGATAAATTTGCCTGAATTTGGTCCCAGTTCAAGGCCAAGAGTGATGTAGGCCTATGGAGATGTCTAGGGAATTGACTTACCTGGTTATCTGGAAACAGTTGGATCCTGTTGGATCCAAGGATATGGACAGAGTTCTTGGGATAGTAAACACAATCATGTCTGAACAAGATTCATGCTTTCCTGGCTGGTCAAGGCCATCTGTGAGCTGTGGCTGGATTAATTTATCTTTGAGGGACAGGATTTCTCAGCACCCTTTAAAAAGGTCTTTGTGAATCCTCTTCTCAAGAAGCTGTCAGTGAATTCCAAATGCTGGTTAGTTTTTGTCCAGTCTTCTGCCTCCCCTTTTTAGGGAACTTAGTTGAAAAAGTGGTACTGCAGTTCCAGAGGATTCTGGATGAAATGGATTATCTGAACCCCTTCTAGTGGGATTTCAGACCCGGATATGAGACAGAAATAGCATTCATTGTTCTTTTGAGGGATCTCTTGTGGGAGTGGGATGGAGGTAGTGCATCCATCCTCACTCTTCTTGACCTCTTGGCAGCTTTTGATTCCATTGATCATGGTATCTTTTTAGATTGGCTCCAGGATTTGGGGGGGGGGGTAGAGGGCCCAGTTTTGTGCTGGTTCACCATCTTCCTCCATCCCAGTCAGTGTTGATTGGGAGCAAGAAGTCCAGCCAATGGCCCCTGATCTGTGGGGTGCCACAAAGCTCAGTGCTTTGTCTGCTCCTCTGTTCTTCTTTGTTCACTCATGCCTGGTCATCTCCTGCATGGACTATTGCAATCTGTTCTATCTGGGACTACCCTTGAAGAGTATCCAGAAGCTGCAGCTGGTGCAGAATTTGGCCATGTGAGCAGTCTTGGGCAATCTGAGGACTGTGCTTGTAATGCATCTGCTTCATAAATTACATTGGGTGCTGGTTTGCTGCCAAATCCAATTCAAGATGTTCATCATTACCTTTAAAATCCTTAATGGCATGGTCTTGTTCCAATTACATTGACTCTTTCCACCTGGTTAAGCAAGGAAGGTGTGTGATAGATCACTGTTGGTTAAATAATTTTGATTGGTGGGATCTAAGATGAAAGCCTTGTATGCCTCTGGCTCTGCTCTTTGGAATATCTTGCCCTCAGAGGTGAGGTTGCCCCCTCTCCAAGAGTGTGAAGACCTGACTGCTAATTGGTGTGGTGATTGAAGAGTGGCATGCAACCCTGGGGGCGGTTGGTAGCTACCCTTTAACTCACTTTTTTAAACTATACTTTTATTCTGTTCTCCACTCTGTTTTAATTTTGCTTTTAGATATCTCACTTTGATATGGTTTTATGATTTGTATTTGTAAAATACCCAGAGTCACTTGGATAATGAGATAAAGTGTGCAAATAAGTAGTGAACTATATAAACATGACTATGACAGAAGCTAAAATTTTGAGAGGATAATGTTCTTTTGAGCTATATACCTAATATATGGAATTTGACCACTAGATCATGTAAATAGATTCTCCATGTCCTTACTATGGCTTAAAAAACTAATATTGCGACATTAGAAAGATAAATCTATGGCCCCATTTGCTCAATGGATTGAAGATCTTGCTACCTGTGAGTGGTTTCTCTACAGACAATTATACAAAGATTTTGTGCAGATAAGTATAATGAAATATGGAACTCATTTATATAAAATACAGTAGGTTAAAAACAATCATAGTTATATAAATGTAGAAAAAATTAATATATGTACTTGAATAATTTTTATACCACATATGTATATATAGATTTATAATTGCTAAAATTATGTACAGGTAGTAGTCTTCAACTTACAACAGTTCGCTTAGTGACCATTTGTCACTGAAGTTACAAGTTACAACAACCCTGAAGAAGTTACTTATTACCATTTTTCACACTTATGACTATTGCAGTATCTCCATGATCACATGATTTACATTTGTATGCTTGACTCAAATTTATGACAGTTGCAGTGTCCCAGGGACACATGATCCCCTTCTGCGACCTTCTGACAAGCAAAGTCAATGGGGAAACCAGATTTATTTAACAACTGTGGCAAGAAAGGTTGTAAAATGGGGCAAAACTCACTTAACAAACTTCTCACTTAGCAACATAAATTTTGGGCTCAATTGTGGTCAGAAGTTGAGGACTGCCTGTACTATACTTTGTTTCTTTTCTTTTTTCCTGTTGTATTTTTTCATTTTAAGCACTTTTTATGTGTAGTTTTTGTATGTATTTGCATTAAGAACCATCCCCTAGATTTTATTATAATTGCACACCATTGGGGAGTTAACTTCTTGATCTTCAGTTTTATCATTGGATAGACAGTTTTATACACATATCTTTTATTTATCTACATAATTCAAGTAATTCCAGAAGTCATTATAACCACAATTACAAAGTTAGACTGTGATGCCTTGATTCGTGTCAGGGGGGTTGGTTCCTATTTTTTTATTTCCTGCATTAAAAATTGGAGCATGTTGGAACATATTTAGAAGATGTTGGAATGGAACTATAAATTTGATCCATACTTAGGAATAATCCTAGTTTGAAAATGAGCACCGACAATCTTGTCAGGGTAGGAGGAGGAGAAGACATTTATAGTCTGGATTTTCCCCACTGTCATTCCATTTCAGTACAATAGCTATAATTTTATTAATATAATTTTGGAAAGAATTATACATTTTAAAGATATGAAGGTTATTCTGATGTATTTCAAGCATTTGGAATGTATTTATATATGAACTCTGGATTTATTAAGTAACCAGTGCAGCAAAAAAAGTACTCTTTTATGGAAGGACAACAGTATGCTAAATTTGCACTCTTGGATTGATAGCATCTGTTTGTGAGATGGCCCTTTCTTGATATAACTTTTCAAGATTTTTCTTTGTGATTATGACTTAATATTATGTTTAAAAATTGAAAATTTTGATATATAGTATGTATTTTTTCTCCTCTTATCTCATTTTCTCTTGCATATTTGCTCTTTTCCTTCCATTTTATTATTTTTTTAAACAGATCTTACTTGTCATTTTATTTATAGGTACGTTTTGTGATGAAAGCTCACTCTTTTGTCAGGGAGAATGTTCCCCGAATAATCTCTGCTACTCCTCAAAAGTCAAGTGAGTAATTGTCCCTTGCGCTAATTCTATTCTGGTAGTCCTGAACTTGCAACTATTCATTTAGTGACTACAAAAGTTACAATGGCATTGAAAAAAGTGACTTAAGACCAGTCCTTTACAACCGACACAGCATATTCAAAATGATTAAAATTTGGGTGCTTGGCGGTTACAATATCCAGAGGTCATGTCATCACTTTCCAGTCAGTTTCTGGCAAGCAATGGATTTGTTCAATGACTGCATGGTACACTTAACAATTGCAGTAATTGACTTAAGCATAGCAAAAAATCATAAAACCAGGTACTACTTTCTTAAGCACCACCTTGCTTAGCAATGGAAATTCTGATCCCAATTGTGGTCATAAGTCAAGGACTACTGGTAGTAGGTGTCAGGGATAAAACCTTCTTGTCCTTTTTGCTGTTCTGGGAGTAGCACTCTATTAGGTGGGACTGATTTACAGGCCAGTGTTTCTCAACCTCAACACATTTAAGCTGTGTGGGCTTCAACTCCCAGAATTCTGGGAATTAAAGTCTACACAGCTGAATTTGAGAAACACTGATATAGGACTTGTCCAGGCAGGCAGAACTGTATAAACTCTTCAGTTCATACCAAAGAAGCATCATTGTACTCAGAATTAATAAGAACCAGGGACAAGGTAGAAAACATGAGTTTATTTTTGTGCGTATGTTATATGTGCTAGCACCAAAATACTATTTTGTTTTCTTTTTCCTCCAGATTCTTTTCAACTTCCTAAAGTTTCCCAGTATCTGTATTTTCTTTTTGCTCCCACTCTTATTTACCGAGATGAATATCCCAGGTAATGAATAACTTTGCATGTGGCAATTTCATTTCTGTTGTGAAGGGATTGGTATTATATGCATTTGCTTGAAGTATTGCTAATTTTTAGCCAGGATGCAACTAGAGAGCCAGTTTGGTCTAGTGATTACAGCATTAGCCTAGAAAGTAGGAGATTGAGTTCTAGTCCACCCTAGCCATGAAAGCCAACTAGGTGACTTTCGGCCATTCACTCCCTCTCAGCTCGAACCACCTTACAGGGTTCTTGTGGGGAAAATAGGAGGAGGAAGGTGTGTTGAATATATTTTGCTGCTTTGAGTTATTTGTAAAAAATTAAAGTAAGATACAAATAAATAAATAACAACTAGCCTGTTGATTTTTTTCTTTAGATGTAATTTTAATAAGAATTTTAATTACAGTAATAAAAACTAATATAAACTAAACCTACAGAAAGAGAATAGTATGAAGAAAAAGTACAAGAAAAAAGAAAAATGTGATAAGAAAACATGTAAAGAACTGACTTTCAAACTACACCACAACTCTAAACAAATTAGAAACCTTTCACCTACTACAAAGTTATGAACAGATATCTCTTCATCCCATGTCCCATTACTTATCTATAAACAAAAGTATAAATCATCAACTTTTTAATTCCAGTGTCTGCAAATAGTTGCTAAAGGATTACCACAACTTTGCAAATAAAGATTTTACTTCAAATTTAATCAAATTTATCAACTTTATATTCTTTTTGCTTCTAACAAACTTAATCTCTAATTCTATGAAATGTTGTAGGATTTGAATTCTCTTCACTTGTTTATCCCATTGTATATTAAAGAGTTGCAGTCAATCAAGTATACTCATGACCAGAATGGAGCCTGCCCGTTAGAGTTGCAAGTTGTGATGGTCATTAAGTGACGTGACCGTGTGATCACCTCACTTAATGACCACCATCCCTACTCTCTCTGATACAATCATTAAGCAGAAAATGGAGTTCTTTAGCGGTGGAGGAAGCCTTGGGACATCTAACAGCGGGTGCTGGACTGTTTGCCCCAGACCTCCCAGGGCCTCCCCCACCCCCTGAGATACCCCATGTGGTGCTTCCCACCCCACAGGATCCCCACAGGCCTTGGAGCTGCTTTCCCAATGGATGTTTTCAGGCCTTGGGCTAAGCAAATGGTTGTAGACCTTATTTTTATCATAACTTTTGAATTAAATACATTGTGCAACTGCATTAGCAAACATACTTTTTATGAGCAAAGCAAAATCGCTCCACATTTCCTTTGTTCCACCCATGCTTTCAGTCCCCAAAAAAGAGGTTGAACTTTGATTATTAATTGGTTGTATGAAGCTTTCAGAACTTTTTTTCATATTCTTCTGCCTATATATTTCTACCAGCATTGTTTATTCATTTAATTACTTTTTTAAAATATCAAAGTATAACAGTATCAATAATGACTGGTCAGATTCAGAATAAAACATGCACAATGTTTTGATGAATAATGTCATACCTATCAAATAAATTTATCTACATTATATAATTGAAATATTCTGATATATTCTTATGTTGAAATTAAATTTATATTGAGTTTGCTACAATCAATATCTAGGTAGTGCACTTAATTATACTTGCTAAAAGTATGACATCGAATAATACCAAACCATTTGAGAACTGAAAAAGTGATATCATATTCTTTTCAGAACACCCACAATAAGATGGAGCTATCTGGCTACCAAGATTGCACAGGTTAGAGACTTTTCTTTACCTGACATTTCCCTGATAGAAAACAGTCCTTAGACCTAAAAGCACTTACTAGCTGTCTTGCTTGTGTATATCTATATCACTATTTTCCCCTGCTATAAATCAGAGCCTTTTTTGTTGCCTAGTGTATCTGTGGCTTCTCTCAGGTGAGTCAGATTGCTTATTACAAACCCAACATAAGATGCTGGCTTATTCGTGCCTTCCATGACCTGGTGCCTTCTAGATATGTTGAAATTACAACCAGAATTGGAACCTTTATATTATTTTGAAATTGGCAAAAAGAAAATGATTCAGATTCTTCATTGAACGGTTTCTGAATCTATTTCCAGTCTTTCAGCATTCATTTTCAGAGTTCTCAGAAACTATAGAAATAGTTCTAGAAAATGTTTAGAACCATCTGTTTTCAAAGCAATTGTTTCTTTTGTGTTTGTTTCATTTATTGAGTATTCTATATATTCGTCAAGATCCTGAGAAAATACACATGCACATAGTAATACAAATAAAGAGCAGAGGATCCATAGCTATTCTCCTGCAGCAAAGCTGAGGCATTTTAAAATAGAATATCTCCCTATTCCCATCAGTTGTGGCAACTTTGCTAGTCATATGTGGGAAGGGCCCCCTTAAAATAACTAGACTTTCCTTCCTTTCCCATTTTGGGTTATTAACTTCGGTGGCAACTAAAATCATTGACAGTAACTCACTGTTGAATCCACACCACCATTTGTTCATATGAGTCCAGACCACAAACATACATAAGGAAGGGTGATCAGAGGCATTCTGCCACTTTTTCTTTTGCCTACTGAGAATCCTGAAGCTCCACCAGAGGCAATTTATAGAAAGCCTCTCCAGAATATGGAATTGTAGCCTAAGGCAACTGGAGAGGTTTAGGTTCTGTAATTTTCTTTGCTTATAGAAGTATATTTTCCACCATTCTGCCTACATCTAGAATAATTACATTCTAAGCAGCAGTAAAATAAACGAAGGTCACTTGGGGGAGATGGATAGTCAGCAGGTTTTTTTTTTATTTGCCCTGTGATTCTTTCCAAATATCTCCGATCGTCAACTGATTTTGATTTTTCCTCTTGTGTAGATTCTTGGATCATTATTCTATGGTTACTACATATTTGTAAGACTCTGTATTCCAATGTATCGGAATTATAGCCTGGGACACTTCAGTCTACGAGGACTAGTTCTTTGCATCTTCAACTCTATTCTTCCAGGTGAGCTCCTGTAATCAGCCTGTGGCTCTTTCCTTCAAAGCTTTTGAATGCAATGCAATTACAAATGTGATATGGCTAACAGATAGACAGACACATGAGGCATGCTAGATGTATGTTAGCAAATGACCTCTGTAGGATTAGAGGAAATAAGAGAAGACAAGCATTATTTCTTTTACAGGATTTTGTACCAAAAGAACATCAGTCATGGGCAGCCCTATACTTTTCTAAAATAACGTAAATACAAATAAGCTTCTACATTGTTTGCTCCAGGGATGAAATGCTACCCATTCGCTCCAGTTTGGGCAAACCGGTAGTGATAAAAACTACCGGTTCAGGCGAACTGGTAGTTAAAAAATGCTTTAAAAAGTAAAAAAAAAGATTCCAACGATCACAAGCTGTGCCACGCAATCATTGGAAACTTTTTAAAAAACTTTTTAAAAGTATTTTTTTACTACTGGTTCGGATGAATAGGTAGTAAAAAATGCTTTAAAAAGTAAAAAAAAAAAACTTTTTAAAAAGTTGGCCGCACCTACCCAGTCACATGACCCTCCCCCACCAAGCCATGCCCACAGAACCAGTAGCAAAAAATTTTGCATTTCACCACTGGTCTGCTCCTATCATTTTCTTGGGCAGAAGAGCTCCACCTTTAATTTAAACACTTTAAATATATAAACATTGCTTCTGGATATACCATACCATGGCACATCAAATTCTGCACCATTTTATGCAGCAGTTAGTGACCAGAGTTTCTACATAGAGTGAACCCCTATTTGAAATTTTATTTCAATTACCTATATTTCGTTCCCAGAAGCATTTTACAGTATTCCTTTTTTCATATTTGACTTTCATCCTATTTCCACCGTTTGCAATCTTTCCCATTCTTTCTCCTGCTTTTATATTGACTTTTTCCTATAACAGCTTCCTTCTTGACACTTTTTTCTATCCCTTAATTGTTTCTGAGTTCCTGTAAACTCCGTTCTTGCCATTTTTCTACACAGGGACAAATATCCCCGTTTCAAATACTCCCAGCCACTAGATGTCCTTCTGCTTGGTCTATAGACACACCTACATAGATGACAGTGCTATGTGGATGTTCTGCAGAGGAGGTGGCCATCACCTTGGGCAGAAAATATAACAACTGTGAATATTTCTTCTTGAGCACTAAGTAATCCTCTACTAAGGATTACCACTTGTTGAAGCAAACGCTGTTCAAAGCAGATGTTTTAAAAATATAAAACATTTCCCTTTTTCTTATTGTTAAACTTTGTTCCAAACACCTAGTGGTCAACTTGTTCTGCTTGTTTCTTTTTCATCCTTTCTTCCATTTTGCACATTACAGTCTTGCCTTCATACTAAATCCCACTTTTCAACATGCCTTGTCACTGAGATGCTCCTGAAATCTATTCACTCAAATGCTGCCCCAGAAGGTAACTTCTTAGAAGTAATTCTTAAAAATGACATGCCATACTTGTTGTTTTCATAGGTATCATTACAATACTTAGAACACTGAACAGACTGAATGTGCAGCCTGTTTTTAAGTTAAAATTAACTTGCTTTTTTTTTTCTTTAATGCTTACCTAGGTGTATTGATTCTGTTCCTGAGCTTCTTTGCATTCCTTCATTGCTGGCTTAATGCTTTTGCTGAGGTGCTCCGCTTTGCTGACAGAATGTTTTATCAGGTAACTGAGGCATAGCCTTGCCAGACTTTTCTGAAAGATTAACTACAATGCAACAAATTGGCAAGGGGCAAGAAGGGAAAGGTGCCCATTTAAAAAGAAAGTATATGTACTTATGCTATATGTACATATGCACAGATATGCACATGCATGTTATGCATGGAGTTTACATTTATTTATTTATTATTTATTTAGACTGACTGACTGAGAGACAGACGTAATTGCCATGTGTGCATTCGACTGTCTCTTACTATGTTGGTAGTTTGGCATGGTTTTATCCAGGAAGAAAAATGCTTTGTTAGTCTTGGCAATTGCTGAAGTCTTTGAATGGCAGATGATCTTACAGAAGCTTGTTCTGAATCTGTTATGTTTTCTTTAAGCTTGTAACAGTTTCTTGTGCAGCCTAAAAACAATGATTAAAAGTAGTTTTTGAGCCATAGCAAATCTACTTTATAGTATTTTACCTACAAAGATCTAATATTCTTCTAGGGGACAAGCCCTAAAGAATACGGTGAGATCTTTTGAAATATGTTCCTTATATTATGTGAGTTTTGTGGGGTCTTCCATATGTTTTGGGATCACACCTCATCTTATTTCTGTCAATTGACTATTCCAACAAAATCTGATGGGTCATTTAGTCCAACAGATCTGGAAACATCAAGTTGAATGCTTCCATTCTAAAGTGTTTCAATAGGTTAGAAATATAAGTTGCAAGTGTTTTCTTTTTTCTCTTTCTCTTCCTTCTTAATTCCTATTGACTGCTAGTCCCTGCAGCATTCTTGGCAAGGAATTTTTGGAAGAGGTTTGCCCTTGCCTTCTTCCTACAACTGAGAGAGTGACTGGATAACCCAAGATAACGCAGCTGGCTTTGTGTCTAAAGTGTGACTAGAACTGACAGGTTCCCATTTTTTGGCTTATTGCTTTAGCCACTGCACTAAACTGGTGTAAAGTTGCAACATCTGTCAATTTAGAGATTTGAAGATTATATTTGAGGTGCTATTGAAATATTTGAAAAGCAGCAGATCCTTGATATAGTGGTCCTCAATTCTGAACTCCATTTTCTATTCTTTTTTACACCTTTTTAGGACTGGTGGAATTCTACATCTTTTTCAAACTATTACCGAACCTGGAATATCGTAGTACATGATTGGCTATATTATTATGCCTACAGAGATTTCCTTTGGGTAAGCAGCAGCAATTACTTATAAGTAATTGACTAATTATGTTGGTGCCAATTCTAAGTAACCACTTTAGATAGATTTTCTTCAAGATTTTCTGTCCATGGGATTTTCTTGATAAAATACAGAAGTGGTTTACCATTGCCTCCTTGTGCACAGAATGAAATGACAGTTTTGCCGTTGTCTCTAAAGTAATTGCCTACTCCAGCTACTTCCTATATCACTTCCGCCCAATATAGATGCCTATTTGCTTTAGCTGGCAACTGGGATGATAGTCATGTATGTAGTCTTGGCAGACATTCCCACCATTCTTCACTCATCACTCCCCCAGGAACACACCCTGCTATAAGGAAGCAGTACACCTGGACATTTTGAATTTAATCATTTTCATTTTGTGTGTTTTTATTTGATACACACATGTATTTAAGTACAAAATTTAATGGGAACTCTCTCTTCAGAGAAATATCACATATGTATTTATTTTGTGCTATGTTTACACCACTATTTCTTCTAAAGGAGTATTTGATACACACATGTATTTAAGTACAAAATTTAATGGGAACTCTCTCTTCAGAGAAATATCACATATGTATTTATTTTGTGCTATGTTTACACCACTATTTCTTCTAAAGGAGTATTTGATACACACATGTATTTAAGTACAAAATTTAATGGGAACTCTCTCTTCAGAGAAATATCACATATGTATTTATTTTGTGCTATGTTTACACCACTATTTCTTCTAAAGGAGTATACCTCCTGATGGAAAACCATATTTTTTTTAAAAAAATCTGCATTTATAAATTTCTGTACAAAGAGCTAATAGGAAGTTTTGGATGATTTCCAGAAGCTGCACAAATATTTTTTTTAATCATTGGACATTGTTTATTTTGTTTGTCTGTCAACCTCAGTTCTTTGGGAAAAAATTCAAAGCAGTTGCTATGCTGTCAGTTTTCATGGTTTCTGCTGCAGTACATGAATATATCCTGGCCGTTTGCTTGGGTTACCTGTATCCAGTCATGTTTTCCTTGTTCCTGTGTTTTGGAAGTAAGTATTAAATATATCTTTCAGCAGTATAGCAAAATGTTGAGGGGAAAAATAATTTGAATAATAAATGGCTAATTTGCAATATGTCATATAGTGAGGTTCCAGCATGGCTAGCATTTGTAAACTCTGATCCAGAAGTCATCTCTGATCTCAGATCACATTTCCTCTTTTCCAGAGCCAGTTTTGAAGTGAGGGTGGAGTTGCTTGGTGGGAATATTTTAGGAATAGAGTACTTATTGGAAAGCAGATGGAGTGAATGTAAAGCCTGTCTCTGATTTGCTGGGGAACATTGTGAGAGTAGAAGGGGGGGAAAACAGTGAAATATTCTTTCTTCCTCCTCTTAATAGCTGTGTGTTCTGCCTTTAATTTTTCCATATTGGCATATAAAATTCAAATTACATTGTTAATTTTCAACTTGACAGACTAGCCTTGTAATGTATTAAACATGTTTTATTATTGCAACAATGTTTTGATGCATTTGGTTCTGGGGGGTGGGGAATAGAGTTTACAATCTAAATGGCTGTTTCCTTCCTTCAGTGGTTTTCAACTTCATTCTCCATGATCGGCGGAAAAACCCCATTTTTAACATCATCATGTGGACATCCCTCTTCCTTGGCCAAGGTGTCCTTATTTGCCTTTATGGGCAAGAGTTATATGCCCGTCAATATTGTCCCAGGGAAAATGTGAGTAATCTGTTTGTAATAAGTATAGGTTCAGTTACTATTCAGAGCCATGAATTTAGAGACAAGAACTACAAAAAAATTCTATATGCATTATGAATTTCTCAGCTGGTATTCCAGCCCTAGAAAACTTAAGACTATGCATTCTTGGGAGACAGGGCAGGAAGGTAGCAACGAATTACATGTGCATGGAAGTTAGTAATTTCTTCATTCTATTAACTTCTTAGATTCTCCATTAGCTTTAGGTTCCACTCAGTACATTAGGATTTTCATCATCTCTGTTGTGGTGTGCAGCGCCAGAATACATCTCATAAGTGCATGTACACAATGAGACTGTATGTGAGTGAAATGTCATTGTATAATTCCCAAGTCTGGTACCTGGACTGCAGAAGTTTTTAAAAGCCTCTGGACCCAGGTAGTTTTGCTGCTTTAGCCTTGTATAAATTTACTGAAGTTCAATCTCAGGTGGAGCAGTTTCAAAACAGAGGGTTGAGATCTGAATTTGGATCTGAGTGAGTAATACCTGGAAGTGATGGCAGTTTTGATTTCTCCTCCAAAAAGTCTGTCTGGACTTTTATTAGCAAGAAGAGTCTTGTAGATTTATGAACATCCTAGGGTTCTCTATAAATTCTTTGCATTTCCTGGTAATCAAATGAAAATATATCTGGGTTATTGTGTGAGTAAATGTGGTTTATTGAATGGTTCTAGACAAGGCAAAGTATTCTATACTTTTTTGCCTAACATTACTGTTCCTCTTGTGTCTTCTAGCCAACTTTCCTGGATTATGTGAAACCACGTTCTTGGTCTTGCCCTCTTAAGATATGAAGACCTCTGGAAGCTGTCTTTAGAACCGAGATCAGAAGATGCTCTTTAGTCAAACAATAACAAATTGGGTCCAATGATATAAATGGGTTGAGCCTTTTTTTAAAAAAAAAAGAAATTGTATGTATTTCTGGAAAACGATGGCATTTTGGCGCACAAGGCAGCTAAACCTATACAAGGCCCAATAGATTATTCTCATTCCTAGCTATTCTAATATGAGCCATTTACATGCTGGTCATGAAATCTGCTAAAAGGTTAGTGAAGAAATTTCTAGTTAAGTTTTGCCTATTGCAAATAGCTCTCTGTGTAGTATTCCTTTTACCCATTGTTTCCTTAAAAAAGTAGTATTGTGTGATCTGGATAATAGTGACTATTTGCATAAGTCTTCTGTCAGAATCACACTTGAAATGAGACATTTGAACAGTATTTGTACTACAAAACGAATAGGCCAGCTGCTACTTTTGTCCAGAACCTGAGAAAAAAACAGATATGTCTATTCACACTGGGCTTAGGGGAAAAAAATAAGGAACAGTTAAGGTACCTTTACAATTTATTTTATTTCTTAAACCATATCATAAAGGATTGCTGAAATATATTACTGAGAGCCCTCTTTGGTGATGAGTCAAAGATATCCCTCCCTTGTAAGTGAATGTATTAATAGCTGGTTTAGATCACCTGCCACAAGTGGGCTTTTCCCTAATAGTAATAATATAAATATGTGATTTTGACCGATGCAGCCATGCAACAGATATTAGTAGAAATTGTAATTTGGCCTAGGGTAAATAAAAGTTGGGCATGATCCAACACTGCTTTGAAGGGTAAAATTATTGCCTGTATGAATACTGTATTGTGAAAAATGTGTCTAATGTTTTGCTTTGACATATTTCAGTATTTTTCTTTCAAATTAAAGTAAGCCCAGTGTTATTGACTGTACCTTCTAGTACTTCCTTTGATGCTTAGTATCTTAATAATCTGACAACACAGAGTGGCCATTTACTACCAGGTTCATTTATCTTTTAGTTTTTGAACTGCTAACAGAAGAACATGTTAAGTACTAAACATGTTGTGAATTACACTGCAAGCTTATAGCAAAGTTATCAGGGATAGCCCTGTGGGTTCCATTAACATTTAGACTAGGACCAGTTTCTGTAATAATGATGTGTTCTATTGAAGATCACAGAACACATTAAACAAAACGTGTTTAAAACTTTCTTTCTCTCTTTAGTTTAAGACCAATTTAAATGTGATATTATTAACTCAGTTAACAATTGTATGAGACTTTTTTTAAAGAGGTTGCCATGAAAGGTAGATTTTATACTATCTTCTCTTCCTTGTTACAATCCCAGTTTGAAAAATTTGGAAGTGAAGCTCTCTTTGTTTACAATCATAGGGAATTTTCCCCTCTAACAATAAAAAAATCACTCAGCCAGCAGATATTGTTTCATGCATTAGATTCCTGTGAGTTAGGCTTTCTCAACTATGAGCATAATATCTTCAGTATTACATTTTTTACAAGCATCATTAATATGTGATCATATGACCATTATTTTTACATTCTTTATTGATTATCACTGCAGTGATACAGAACATAATTTGTATTGAAGAACTGAGAAAAAGCATTGACTTGGAAAGCTTCAGCGTTCCAGTTAAAATAGCAGTTTGCTCAGTAACATTTCTTTGAAAGTAATAATGGGATGGATTAGGTATGGAACACCCTGAGACATATTTTTGCCAATGTGACACATAATCACTGTATTGGGAGTTGACAGATAATACCCTACAGGGCTGATATATAGCCTGTAGATAGATAGAGAACTCTGTTTCACTAGTCAGTGTGAACTATTCATAAGGCATTGGGGCTGTGACTCAAGTAAATAAAAAAATTGGAGATGGGCAAAATAAATACAGTCTGTATAAATTTCATGTCTTGCCTTAATTGATTCATGGTTCTTTAGTGCATTATAGATACTGGTTGTTGTTTCCTTTGTTTTGCCCAATTTTGTCAAACTGAACTCATATAGTTTGTTTTCTGTAGTATAACTTTAATTACTTAACTAAAATGATTTAATCTAACCACAGAAAACTAGAGTCAACTATTTTTCAGGATAAAAGCAGCTTCATAGTATTAAAAGGGCAACTGGAAGATTTTCATTATGCAAAAATATTTAAAATAACCTTTGTTTTCTGAAAATTAAACAGACCCATTTCAATACTCTGTTTAAAAAAAAATCTTAGAAGATGACAAACTGAAAGAAACCTTGGAAGATTTGATATGAGATTTACGTGACTGATATAAATTAAACCATTAATTAAGTTACATGCTGAAAGTTTTCACACTGAAACCAGCTTTTCCTAAAAAAACATTGTATATATTTTAAGAATTGCTGGCATGGAATGCTTGTATTTATATTTGGTAATTATGTTATGGATAAACCAAATAACATTTACAGAAAGAATACTGAATTTGTTATTTTGAAATAAAACTTGTGTTCTAAATTTGTTCTAAAATTTAAAAAAAATTGCGTCTTTCTTTAATCTTTTATTTCTTTAAAAGACACAAATTCAATTTTCTGTCTCCATCCTAAAGTCAAACTATAATAGGATAGGATCTGCAATTAAAGAATACAGCATGAATATAGGCGTATGGGAAATCAGGTGCCTGTATTTACCATAATGATGCTGAAATGTATCAAAACTTGCTAACGAAATATTCCAGCCCACAAGCATAAACATTAGTGCAAGCTGTAATGACATCATAAGTCATGACATTATATTCAGTATATGACATGCTTTGCCTTTCCCTTTGCAAACATGCCCATGTATGCCAGCCCAGCATTTGCAAGCCATATTACTAAAGTTATTGTGTTTAAAAAAACATTGGATTTTGTGACATAAAATCTCTGCATGAAATGTTCAGTTTAATTAAAAAGAACATATAGCTCAGGGGTTTCAAACTCAAGGCCTGTGAGCCAAATCTGGCCCGCAGGGCTGCCCTGGAAACAGCAAAGGGCTGGCCCACAGTGCCCCTGCCAGCAAAAATGGAGCTTGGTAGGTGCATGTGGCCCCCTCGGGCTCCGTTTATGGCCATGACAGCCTCCTGTGCCAGCAAAAACTGACCCATCAAAGCTCCGCTTCCGGCTGCAACAGCCTCCTGCAGCCCTCTGCCAGTGAAAACGCAGCTTGGAGAGCTGTGCACAGCCCTCCCAGGCCCCGTTTTTTGCTGCAACGGCCTCCTGCAGCCCTCTGCCAAATGGAACTCGGGGGTGGGAGGCAAGCTACGTTTTCAATGGCAGAGGGCTAGCAAAACAAACTAAAAGCAAATCAAATCTTTGCTGTTTCCCCTTTTGCATTTGAGCATGCAAGAATGGACAGGAAAGTAGAAAGGGAAAAGAGTAAAGACAAAGGAAAGATTGAAAGAGAGCAAGGAAGGAAAAATGAGGAAAGAGGGGAAGGAAGAAGAAAGAAGGAAGGAAGGAGATGACAGTGAGGGAGGGCCCTGCCTTAGCACTTGGCCACCCACAGGAGCCCCTGACAAGAGACATGGAGCTGGCCACGCTCCCTGACCCCCCTCCCCCAGATCAAACACAACTCTGCTGCGACCCTCAGTGAAATCGAGTTTAACACCCCTGACATAGTTTTTGAATAATAAAAAATACGTTACTTGGTATTATCATGAAAAGTAGTTTGAAGTATGCCCAAAATCAACTGCAATATTAACTTCACTATTATTTGCAAATTCACTCAAACAATAGCCAGTTTTGGAAAAGAATAAGGAAGAAACTTTGACTAAATCAACTTTTAATAACATCTTAGTTTCTCTCCCAATCATCATTGCAAAGAGCATTTTGGTTGAGTTCTCACAGCATGTCAGTCAGCATTTGTTTTATATTATTTGGTGTGACTGTAACTATGATTCAGCTGAACAAAAAAGAACAAAGATCATATCTGACTTAATCTGGTGCTTGAACTAAGACATTTTCAAAAATACACAATTATTCAATTATACTATTGGTTTCTATACAAAGCTGTGAATATAAATTCAAAATGACTGAACAATTGTGAATAGCATAAAAAGTTTTGTTCCTAAAACATGAACTTTCCATTCTTTAAGAACGTTTGGGTTTCATGAGCCTTGCCAGTGATACAAGAACAGCATTTAAAAGATTTATTATAATCTAGCAAAAGAAACATATTTGTGTGTTTGTTTCAAAAAACATGTAAATAATGACCTTAGATTAAAAAAAAGTGCCAATTCTTATTTTCTTGCAAAAGTACACATAGTGTGCTAACGAACTTGATTTTTATAGCTTCACAATCTTAGATCCATGATGGCAAACCTATGGCACGGGGAGCCATTTCTGTGGGCACGTGAGTCGTAGCCATAGATCAGCTCCACCACGCATTTTTGATTTTTGGGTCTTTGCCGTACATGCGGGAGACGCGCATGCATGCCCATGCTGCCCCTCCACTCCCAGGAGTCTCCATGTGGCCTGTTTTGGATGCCAGATAAGTACAGGGCTTGTGTCGTGTCCCACTCCTCTGCTGACGGCCGGGTCAGGGAAATCCGAATCAGGCTTGCCTCTGCAGCTCTGCCCAAAGTCCTAGCAAAGTCCTCAGAGCAGGCAGGAGACCAGAAAGTGACTTCAGCAAGATAAGTTTGACTTTGCCTGACTCAGAGACTGCCAGAAAGCAGATCCTTTATATAGGCCATGGGATGTGGCTCCATGACTCAGCACTCATTAAGGCCTGCCCCTCCCTTCCTTCTGTTGCCTCCGCCTATCCAGTCTTCTGATGCGAGGGTCACTCCAATCAGCAGCTGTTGGAAATAAACTTTCCTCAGGCTCACATGCTGTGGAGGAGGGGGAGGGGTCTAGCTGCTCCGTTTGCCTGGGCATGGAGTCAGGGCTGGGGCCGGGGGGTGCTCCCTCCTCTGCAGCCTGCTTGGGCATGGAGCCAGGGCTGGGGCCGGGAGATGCCCCCTCCTCAGCCTGTCTGGGCATGGAGCCAGGGCTGGGGCCGGGAGGACATTCTTCAGCGTTCGGAAGCAGATAAGCAGACCCCGGCTGCGGTGAGAGCGGGCAAGACACAACAGCTTGTGCTGAAAAATGGGCCTACCAAAAGTCCGGAAACCAACCGTTTCTGGCCTCTGGAGGGCCGAGGGGAGGCCATTTTCACGCTCCTGGAAGCTCCAAGAAAGCCTCTGGAGCCTCCAAAGGGTGAAAAACGGGCCTACCAGAAGTCTGGAAATGGGCCGTTTCAGGCCTCCAGATGGCCGGGGGAGCGCCTGGGGAGAGCGAAAAACAGGCCTAATGGGCCTATCAGAAGTCCAGAAATGGGCCATTTCCAGCCTCTGGAGGCTTCAGGGACGCCTGCTAGGTCCAAAACGGGGCAGCATTGTTGGGTGTCACATGCACCGGGGGGGGCAGGGCACATAGGGGGACATTGCATTAGGGGTGTGGCATGCTCACACACAACCCCCCCCATGCTCCCTCGCTTTTGGCACACAATGACAAAAAGGTTTGCCATCACTGTTTTAGATTGTGAGTAGGAAGTGGTAAAATTGAATGATTTATTGTTCAAGCAAGGTGGTTCAGATTTCTCCCTTGGAAGCAATGACTTTGCTAGGGATAAGAGAAAATGGAATTCAGTTTTCATCCATTGGATGAGTCAAAGACCATGATTTTGAAGCAGCTAATTTTATTGAATGTTGGTTAATTGTAAAATGTGTGTGTGATCTTTGTGTCATGGAAAAAAATTATACTGTGCTACAGAAACGTAAATATATTTTGCTATCTGTAAAACATGTTGCCTTCATTCATATCCGACAAGCTGTAAAGTGTGGGACCACAAAAAGTTTGCTAGAAATGTAGGTGGCATTAACTCTATTTGTAATATTTATTTGCAAGGTGACAAGTGCAACCTTCAATAAAAACACCTGGCTAATGGCCCTCACCTTTACAAGATGTAGGAATTTTTTTCTGCTGAAGTGCCTGGTAATATGATATGTGGGATTTCATTGGTTTTGTGAGTCTCTTAATAAAAATGTTCACATCTACAATAGAATAAAAACAAGGAAAAATCAAATTAGGTAACCTATTTAATAATCTATCCAATTAGGGACTATCCAATTAGGTATGTGTGTATTTATATAATTATTATAAAGCTTCCTTATAAAACAGCTTTTGGTTTTCAGCAAGTTGCTTGACTTTATCCTGTATTAGGTTGCACACATGCAGATGGAACACTCAGATGAACTTTTCTGAGGCTAAGGTTGATTGGATTAGTACTTCAAGAGATAGTTGGCGGATCCCAGAGTTATAGCCTAAACTGGGAAGATAATATCAAACCACTTTCATACCATGCAGAGAGTCTCACAAGAGTGTGTCAGGTAATCCCCAGGATCTGAGTACTTCAAGAGATGCTTCCTTATGTTGCGATTCTCCTACTTAATTTGGAAGTTAATTTTTCAAGCCCAGCTACATTATTCCACATATCCCAATTGATCTTAATTGAAGAGAACACCTCTAACTTGAACAGAGCTTTTGGTTGCTCTCTGGGTTTGGTTGTTTGTTGACGTTTCATTCCCCAACTATCTAACATCATCGGTGTGTCTCTAGTTGGGTAACGAAACGTCGGCAACCGAGCTCAGAGAATACCAAGAACTCCACCCCTCGCTTGATTACAAAGATGTAGTCAACCCCTGGAATATTAAAATGCATGTAACCTCGAAGACACTCATCCCAACAATGCGTTAACGTTTCTAGATTTAGTTTCTTGTAGAAGTCCCCAGATCGGCGCCATTAAGTGCCCTTAAGCACAAGCTCCTGTTGCTCCTTATTCATGGTGCTCGCTGCATCTCTACGGCGCTTTACAGGAATCAAACAAATAAAGCGGCTTTCTTTAAAGAATCGGGAACCGAATCAAGCAAGCGGGAGTCGAGAAAGCCAGGCTTCCAAGCGCGCGTGGGAGGGGGCGGGTTCCTGGGCGGGGCGTCTTTTGGCTTCGCGAAGGCGAAAGGCGTCCTAGGTTCCCATAGCAACAGCGGCCGTCAGGAAGCCGGAAGAAGTAGGTAAAGCAGCGCCTCGAGCTGTTTTGTCTTCACTCAGCCCGCTTCCAAATGGCTGAAGGGTTCTGTTGCGGCGCGGTATTGCGGTTTTGACTCT
Organism: Ahaetulla prasina; assembly: GCF_028640845.1. Classification (NCBI taxonomy): domain Eukaryota; kingdom Metazoa; phylum Chordata; class Lepidosauria; order Squamata; family Colubridae; genus Ahaetulla; species Ahaetulla prasina. The sequence goes on from NC_080541.1 coordinate 123,950,406, forward strand.
TTGAGATCGGGCCACGATGACTTGTCTTGTGCTGAGGCTTCTAGCCCTTAGGAAGCAATCGCTTGGAAGCTCATTGCTTACTTGGGACGAGTGGTGGATAATACTCAGTTTTGGAGGTGGGGGAGATGTTCCCAGGAGCGGAAAATACGTGCTGTAGCAGTTTTCTGATAATTCATAACATTCGTAAAATGGCTCCTTGAATGGTTCCAGATTTGGCTTTTTAAAAACGGGCAGATGGTTAAATTGTTACAGGATTTTCCCTTCGTTAAAAGCAATGGCATCTCAAAGCTATTGAGATAATATGGGAGATATCCGGTGGTTTGCCTGGTGATTAATAAGGAGGCGATTAATATTACACATCAAGTGTGCTGTGACATAGATGATTTCAAAGCAATATTATACAGATTAGATTTCAAATACACGAAAATCAATTCATGTAGCTATGAAGTGTTGACGTGAATGTATTAACACACAAAAAAAGTCAGTATAAATTTTTAAAAAGCTAAATATTCACTCAGTTATTAAGTGTGTCCATTTGTCTTATTCCCTTATTTAGCAGGTGTGCTTAATATTTGCTGTCCTTACTATTTGTGTTGTTGGGTTTGACTGTTCAGATTGGTTCTCAGATTCTTAAAATTATTTGCGTTATTTTCAGAAATCCAAATTGAAGATTGCTTTGGGTTTAAGCCAGAAAAAAAGAATTTAAAAAGACATTCATGATGGAGAGTAAAATGGTGGCATTCTTATTAACTAAGCATTTTTTCCCTAAATTAAACCAATTGATAGTCACTCAGTAAATAACGTTTTACATATGTGATTATTACTGTTTCTCAAATGCCCCAAAACAATTACTGCAGACAGCCTAGATAGAGATAGTATTCCTAATAACAAATCCCTTTAATTTGGGCTTATTAATTCCGATAGGTATTAGATTTGTGTAACAGCCTGAATAACTTGGAACTGCCCTTTAGAACAGGAAAGGTTTTACTAATGCTTCAGTTTTTTAGACTTAACAATAGGCTTACATAACTTCAAGGCATTTAATTCCTGCTGTTTACAAACATTGTAGCATTAAAGAAATGGAGTTGTTGGGTTTTTTGCCATCTTCCAAGATTTTTTTTCAATTTCCTAATCTAGGTAACTAGAATTTTGAGTTATTGTCTGCCACATATGGGAGACATCATGTTGGGAAGACTGCTCTTTCTTACTACAAGTGATAACATGAGTGTATTTTGTAGACTTATCCCATGGGCATTAGTGTAAAATACATGCTCTGTGTATAGGTACTGTACATTGAATCCTTAAGTACAGAATTTGAAGCTAAATACTGTCATTTTCAGTCATACTCTTATTTTATCTATATAACTTGTAGATAACTTGCTTTTGCAAATAGGTCTCTTGATGAGAAAACCACCCCAAATCAGTGTTTACCATGTCTGATCAGAGGGAGCAAGTTCCAGCATTGCCTTCTACTTCAAAAGAAGAGAGCAAACAAGTCAAAGATATTAACTCCTTACTGCTTATTAGTGACAGCAGTAAAGGTAAATCTCACAAGTATTATTTAATGCCATTATATATTATTTGATTTGCTACGCTTGCTCTTGGTTTTTTTATGATTGGAATGTATTGTTTATTTCATAGGTTATTGCTTATAGCTATCGTTTTAGACTATTTACAAAGCCCAGAATCACTGTTGTAAGATAGGTGGCCATAAATATTTAAATAAATAAAATGGCTGTTAGAAATTGAGACAATTGATTATTTGCTAACTGTCTTCTCTGCAAAGTGCTACCTGCCCAGAATAGGCCAAACGGTAAGAAAAATTTCCTCACAGAAGGAGTTCTTCAAGAGAGGAGCAGAATGCTTTGGGAGGTGAACGACTTTCCTCTGGGGGAACAGAGACTAGATGACCCTCTGCCAGGTGAGGTAGAGTAGTAGACTCCTCTGCTCAGTAGGGAGTTGGACTATATCAGGGCTGTCAAACTCCTGCCCCGCGGGCCAGATGCATCTTGCATTGGCCATACCCATGCCTGGTTTAGTGAATGTGGGGAAAGTCCCGATACGTCACGTGATGCTGTTGTGACGCTGAGAGTTGGACACCCCTGGACTATGATCTCTGAGATCCATTCCAAACCTTCCATTCTGCCATTCACTATTGTAAAGCAATCAGGCATTTGTGTTGCCACTTAGACCGAAAACCTGTTTAAAGTAGGAATGTTGAAAAGAATTGTAGTAATTCTACTTCACCACTGTTTCCAATCCCCAAGCCCTTAGTTCCAGTCTTAGACTAGCCCATGACTCTTCCTGCCTGTCTACCTATCTCCCATGGTTCTACTGGCTGATATAAACTGGCAGAGTTAGCATATTCCAGATTCCTTTCATTAAACAATTTTTACCTAATAACCCAGCCGGGCACATTTTTTTCTATCCAGCCATGATCCATGTGGCTGCCATCATGATAGGGATCCAAAAGAACTTGAAGACTTAGCTGCTATCTCATGCCTTGGTAAGGATGGACAGAGTTTGTTAGAGAAGATTTTCTACATTTCTGTATTGAGTTGGCAAATGCCATCTTGGTTATTTATATTGCATTGTATTTTTTATTTTTTGTTTGTTTGTTTTTTGACATTGTGAGTCATCCAGAATTGTTTTGGAATTTGTGACATCTAAATGGCATACCGAGCAAATAGATCAACAGATGATGCTGTTAATATGGCTCTGCACTACATCCTACAACATCTTGAGTCTCCAAAGACCTATGCAAGGGTCCTTTTTGTAGACTTTAGTTCAGCATTCAATACCATCATTCCAGACATTCTTCTAACTAAGCTAAACCAGCTACAGGTACCGGAACAGACTTGTAAGTGGATCACAAGCTTCCTAACAAACAGGAAGCAGCAGGTGAAGCTAAGCAAGATCACATCAAATACCTGTACAATTAGCACAGGGGCCCCCCAAGGCTGTGTGCTCTCCCCACTTCTCTTCTCTCTGTATACCAATGACTGCATCTCCAATGATCCATTTGTTAAGCTACTGAAGTTCGCAGATGACACAACAGTGATTGGTCTCATTCGAGACAATGACGAATCCGCATATAGACGAGAGGTCGAACGACTAGCCTTGTGGTGCAACCAAAACAATCTGGAACTGAACACACTCAAAACTGTAGAAATGGTGGTAGATTTTAGGAAAAACCCTTCCATACTTCCACCTCTCACAATACTTGACAACACAGTATCAACAGTAGAAACCTTCAAATTTCTGGGTTCTATCATATCACAAGATCTCAAATGGACAGCTAACATCAAAAACATCATTAAAAAAGGACAACAAAGAATGTTCTTTCTGCGCCAACTCAGTAAGCTCAAACTGCCCAAGGAGCTGCTGATCCAGTTCTACAGAGGAATTATTGAGTCTGTCATTTGCACCTCTATAACTGTCTGGTTCGGTTCTGCAACCCAACAAGAAAAACACAAACTTCAGAGGATAATTAGAACTGCAGAAAAAATAATTGCTACCAACTTGCCTTCCATTGAGGACCTGTATACTGCACGAATCAAGAAGAGAGCCGTGAAAATATTTGCAGATCCCTCGCATCCTGGACATAAACTGTTTCAACTCCTAGCCTCAAACGACGCTTATAGAGCACTGCACACCAGAACAACTAGACACAAGAACAGTTTTTCCCAAGGCCATCACTCTGCTAAACAAATAATTCCCTCAACACTGTCAGACTATTTACTGAATCTGCACTACTATTAATCGTTTCATAGTTCCCATCACCAATCTCTTTCCACTTATGACTGTATGACTATAACTTGTTGCTGGCAATCCTTATGATTTATATTGATATATTGATCATCAATTGTGTTGTAAATGTTGTACCTTGATGAACGTATCTTTTCTTTTATGTACACTGAGAGCATATGCACCAAGACAAATTCCTTGTGTGTCCAATCACACTTGGCCAATAAAATTCTATTCTATTCTATTCTATTCTATTCTATTCTAAATCTAATGAAATAAAGAATAAGCAAACAAACAGTTTTGGTAAGTTTTTAGGTCTCCAGTTGATAAATGTGATGAGGTAAGTGGAAAATACTTGGGAATCCAGATAAGTGATCCCTTATTTATAAAAACATTGTTCTTATTCACAATCATAATCCCTTAATACTTTGCAAAGTGTTCCAGTTGGGATCTAATATTATCTCTGTTTCTTAATCCCTACCTAAAATAAGGTTAATGTACAAACCAAAATTTTAAAATAGTTTCCCAGGCCCCCAAAATGCATATCTAATATAATCCTAAGGGTAGAAACTTGCCAAGTGAGGATTGAAGTTAGAACTTAGTTGTTAATCTTTAATTATTGATTTAAATGAGATTATTTCCTATTTGGGTTGATTCCACCTCACCTATCTGATTAATCCCAGACTTCCTGGATTCAAACAATATATTTAAAAAAACTACTGTATTATGTGCCATTAATTCCTTATATTTTCTTGACTTTATTCAGACCAAGATGGTTATTAGAGAAAGGCTTTAGTCACTGAATTTCAAAACAAGGGAAATCATAAACCCCTCTTAGTTAACCTCACAAGATAAGGCCTCATTCACCTGTATAGACTGGACTTGTCCAGCTGACATCTAATATCTAGTGAATCTTATAATTCAATAATAATAATAATAATAATAATAATAATAATAATAATAATAATAATAATAATAATAATAATAATAATACCTTCCAAATGCTCTGCCCATTGTTTACAGTTTACAATTACTGTTGTTCCAGTCTATCCTTCCACAATAGGAACTATGTGACTTTAAAATAGGATGGCAATTTGCAAATATGGCAAGAGTGAAGCATTGCCACTTTTGCCACTATGGTGTAGACTTGAACCTGAGCTCTTAACCATTTCTGGACAGCCTTAGTTTTTGTTTTGCTGAATGCTTGAGTATAGGCAATCTCCATAGCAGAAGTACAACTTCGGGGGGAAAAATCAGAATCACGGACAACAAAGAAACAGGGTATTTCTTTTACTATAAGTGGTTAAATCTGGAAAGCATTCAGTCTTTAACTCTCCACTCTCATAAATAAATTCCTTGCTTACTTCTGTTTTAATCAGGAATGAACTTTTTCAAAATTATCTTTTCCAGTCTAATCTGCATTTTAGATTTTCTTGGAAGCTGCTGATATTAAAATTAAGTTTTAATCCATACTGGGGTAATAGATAACATTTAGTGTATGCTTTCAGTCTTACTTATATCATAGTTGTATAATTGAGCCCATCATTTCACAAAATGTTGGATATGTTGCAGGAGCTATCCATAGAAAAAACTTTTCTCCCTATTAAAATAATAAATCTTCCTGCATTACCTGCACTGTAATTTTTGTGCAAATAGAATAACACATGAAACCTATTACCATAGGTCTTTTCTTAGCATGGCCAGTTCAAGAACAGAACAGAACAGAACAAAACAGAATAGAACAGAATAGAATTTTTATTGGCCAAGTGTGATTGGACACACAAGGAATTTGTCTTGGTGCATATGCTCTCAGTGTACATAAAAGAAAAGATACATTCGTCAAGATTCATAAGATACAAAACACTTAATGATAGTCATAGGGTACAAATAAGCAATCAGGAAACAATTATTTGTTTAGCAGAGTGATGGCGTTTGGGAAAAAACTGTTCTTGTGTCTAGTTGTTCTGGTGTGCAGTGCTCTGTAGCGTTGTTTTGAGGGTAGGAGTTGAAACAGTTTATATCCAGGATGCGAGGGATCTGTAAATATTTTCACAGCCCACTTTTTGACTCATGCAGTATACAGGTCCTCAATGGAAGGCAGGTTGGTAGCAATTGTTTTTTCTGCAGTTCTAATTATCTTCTGAAGTCTGTGTCTGTTGGGTTGCAGAACTGTATGGTAACTGAGAGGAAACACCACATGTCCAGTTATGCACACACCACCTGGTTCTTGCTGAAAAGAATGGGAAACTGACCAAGTGATGCCTGGTGCCTTAGAATCTACGCCTATCTCATAGTACTATTTCTGGTGCACTTCTGGGTGGCCTTCTCCCATCCTTGCTTTTATCCCTTCCCCTTTTACCTTCTTCCCAATAATTCTGCTTATAGCCTCCAAGGACTGAATAAGGTTTCAAAGAGCTCTCAGCCAAAGATTCAACTGCCTCCTTTTGTGAATAGATACATGCTTGTATAAGAGAGAGAAGAATAACAATTATGCTTTAGATGGTGAAAGTGACATCTTCCAGCAAATTATAAACACAGTGTTTATATGTCTTTCCTGCTCTTTCCAGAATTCCCTGAGTTAAGAGACAAACCAGCTGTGGAAGTTTACTCCAAATCTCATTCAAAACCCTTGCAACGTGATTTCATCCCAGAAGAGATATTTGTTGCTCTGACTTCTGCTGCCAATCCTGTCCAATATCCTCCTTTTTTAAAACCACCCAAGAAAACAAAAAGTTTTGACTTTCAGGTCTGCAAGTTCATTTTCTCTATTAGAATATTTGTTCCTTGAACATAAAATCTATCACAACACCTACCGGTTAATGCTGTAGTTCTGAATAATACCAACCATTGGGTCTTGGCAGGTTTTGTATTAGCACAGGCAATCCTGGGTAGCTATTAGAGATATTCCCTTCTCCTTCTTAGCCACAAGAGCAGATCTAGATTTTTTCTGTCTCTTCCCAGACTGGAAGTAGGATTGTGGGATAAGACACAGTCGCTAAGGATAGTAAATGCAAGGTGACATGTGAGAAATGAATGGAAGAAACAATACCCAGAGTTTCATTTTGGCCATAGCAAATTACACTAGAAATTTTAGATCATGATTTGTAGAAAAAGTTGTAGTGGAGAGATTTTAACACTACACAGAACCAAAACAGATAAGCTGTATTGTAGCACTCGCCAGCAGCATGAGATCAAGAATGCTTAACTTGTTAGCATTCCTAGTAAGCCCCATTTAAACCATGATATTTTAGGTAATGTTAATTTCCAGCAGATGTCTGCCTTTGGCTATGTGGATATCCTCAGAGAAGAGAACCTAGTTTGCATGTAAGGCTGCATATACATTGCTTTCTACATGTTCCAGCTTTTATGTAATTGTACACTCTTCTACAGTTGACAAATAAAAGTCCTAGTAATAACATACAATTGTACCATATACATAGTGAACATGTACTGTGTAAATCTATAGGAGGCTGATACCATTTGAGAAGCATCAGTGAGAAAGAGACAGGGATTGTAAGTGGTACTTATTTAGTGAACTCCCAATGTTATAATGCCTGAATTAGAGTTATTTATGATTGAAGCATACCAGTGTGCCTCTTTATGTTTTGTGTAATTCAATTGTGGTATTAGAGGCTTAAAATATTATGGGTACCAATAGTTATCCCAGGACTATCCAGATATTTTTAAGTATGAATTGATCTTTTTTCCCCTCTTTTTTAGGGTTGCATCCGTACAGCTGATGGAGTCTGGCAACATCCCATTCGTAGAAATAAATTTCAATACCTGATACAGCATCCTGTCTGCTTGACTGGAGCTGGAAGGTAATAAGATAGAATACTAGAAAATGTTCAGTTAAAATTATTGACATATTAGCTGTCCCTTTGTAAAACTTCTGTAGCATTGAGAATGCTGAAAAAACTACAAAGCATGTTGAATTATATAAATAAGGGAGGCAAATCTGCAGAAAGGATTCAGTGGTATCATTGGTTTGCATTTCTGCATATTTCTCATGCTTATACGGTTGTCCAACCAACTGGACCAAAAGCTACATTATCTGGGTTTGCATAACATATGGTTTGCTAATCATATTTTAATATAATGTGCAAATCTAGTAGTTGCATAATATACTGAATGAATCTAGTCAGTGTTTGAGACCATGAACTGAAGTTTTCAATCAAGAATAGGAAAATAGAGAGCTGAACATCTGAGAAAATAGACAAGTAAAAATGAAAATAAAGGGGGATAATTAAGAGTTCATTCTGAAAGGCATAATAAAATCTTTCTTAAGACAGGAACGTGTTTTCAGAAAACATTGCTACCAGAAATAAAGCAATTTTGTGTGTGATAAAGGTAAAGGTTCCCCTCGCACATACATGCTAGTCGTTGCCGACTCTAGGGGGCAGTGCTCATCTTCGTTTCAAAGCCGAAGAGCCAGCGCTGTCCGAAGACGTCTCTGTGGTCATGTGGCCGGCATGACTCAACGCCAAAGGCGCACGGAACGCTGTTACCTTCCCACCAGAGGTGGTCCCTATTTTTTCTACTTGCATTTTTACGTGCTTTCGAAATGGCTAGGTTGGCAGAAGCTGGGACAAGTAACGGGAGCTCACCCCGTTACACGGCAGCACTAGGGATTCGAACCGCTGAGCTGCCGACCTTTCGATCGACAAGCTCAACGTCCTAGCCCCTGAGCCACCGTGTCCCTTTGTGTGTGTGTGTGTGTGTGTGTGTGTGTGTGTGTGTGTGTGTGTGTGTGTGATGGGGACCTATTAATAGTCAGGTTGGCTAGCAGGCAAGAATTTTGACTGAGAGTACTAGGAAATTAGCATGGTAGTTGCAGACTGTGCCTTTAGATGTTCATATGTTAGTAGTCTTCTGAGTTTCAGAGGTGAGAGAGTAGTTTAGTGGTTCTGTAGCAGTTTCCCCAATTAAGCTGTTGTTTTCATTCTGTGTGTTAAGGGATGTCTCTTTTCTGTATGATATCATCTCTCAAAAAGGATCAAGGTTTCCTTCCTCGGGTGCTGTACCTCATAAAAGTTTGAAGCATGATGCAAATGCAACTAAGCCTGTGAGTCTGCCTTTTTGCCAAAACCTTGATAGTATTAAGCACAGGATTAAAATTTGACAATATTTCACAACTTTCAGAACTCTGGAAGTATGACAGAATTTGGACTGAGCACTAAGCATTTATAGGACCAGGAGAGCATGTATTTGAAATGTTAGGGCCAGTTGTCAAAAACACTACTCTTTTTGTACATTTGCATTTAGTCAGGTTTCAAATCTGTAGTCACATTCTGTTAAAACTATAACATGTCATTTGGACTTCAAATAGCTGTTTTATCTCACCTTTCATTCAGGAGCTCAAGATGCCATACATGTCAGTCTTTCTTCCTATTTTTCCCCAGAACAGTAATACTGTGAAGTAAGGTAGGCTAAGAAAGACAGAATGGCCCAGACTCTCCCAGTGAACTTCTGTGGCTGAAGACAGAGTAGTTGGGTTTTCCTGTGCCTAGTCTATTGTACCATACAGGCAAGCAGAGTGCTTATTTGTTAGTGAAAACCATGATTTCAGGCAGACATGATTTATCAATTGGTTTTTAAAAAATCTGGATTAAATAAACTGCCATTAAGGCGGTTTTCCAGTTCCCCCAAGTTGTTTCCCTGTGAGAAGACACACAATCAGATTTTACTAATGTCTCCTAGTATGTACTTTTACAAAAAAGTAGTTTTTTTCCTCATAAAACTTATTTAAAACGTAAGTAAGCAACACACTAAAAAATGTCAGGAAGCATTTTTATGCATATCTATAAAAGTCAATTCTATCTTTGGGGGAACTTGTGAATGTTTATTGTCTGCCTCATGTACTCTCTTTTAATTTGTTCTGTTTTTAGACAGCAAATGTAGCAGACACCTTTGTTCCAGAGGAATTTCATGTTGTAAAGAACAGAGGTGTCCTAGGTTTGGAATATTATGATGAGTGAGTACTATTATATGCTTTTGTACCTATTAAGTAGGATAAAATCAAGAGCATCTGAACCTAGGCAAAAATTCATTCCTTTGCTATCTAGTTCATGAGTTGCCTCATCCACAGTTTCCAAAGTCTTTCAGAACCTGAAAGTAAAACTGAATCCTTCATTAATGGTTAGTATAATGAAATTGGTGTGAATTAGCCCATTGATGGGCAAAATTTTAATGGCTGGAGAACACATGCCTGCAGTGACCAAGGCAATGATGCAGAATGGGTGAATGTAAACATGAATATAGACAGGGACACAATATTGCGTCCCAATATTGGGGGGGGGGATGCTTGGATATTTTCCCCAAACAAACGTTGCATTTATTTTAAATAGTTTTGTGTATATCTTGGCACACCAATTAAGAAATCACACCTTAATAACAGAGGATTATGCTAGAGGATGGGAAATCTTTGAAACCTGTGGGTTCTTTCTGATACTAGAGTTAAACTGGAATAAAAATATATTTGGAGAAGTAAGAAAGAAAGTGTTCAGTATTCCTTCCCCCAATATTCCTTCCCCTTTCCTATTAAATTTGGCCTCACCTCTCATCAGGTGCTGTAAGGCTAACTTACTTGGCTGTATTTCTCAATTTATGTAAGTTAATAAGTATATTTATTGTAAGTCAATTATGACTACATGATACTTCATTCTTCTCATTACAAATCTCTCCAAAGGGCACTTGCACTTAGCTGCTTAATATAGAATTTGATTGATTTAACTTTTTACAAGTCATTAAAAGTATTCTGTCATCTATTCCTTGTCATTTCATTATTTTTGTTTGGTTTTCAGATCTTTTTTGATATTCTGGAGAATATTATCATACTTCTTTCAAAGTATAGGAATTTTTTTTCCCCATGGGCAAAAGTCCTTAGGACATATTAAAAGTACAAATCTATCAGAGCTTTGCATACAGTCAGTATAACTTTCTTATAGGCATTATTTATATCTATTTTTTAAAAGTGGTGTAAATTGTGCTAATTTAATACAGTAATTAATTAATAATTGCACTACCAATGCATTCAACTTCATCTGTTATAACGTTCTAGTTATATAGTTTCAAAAAATATTTAAAATTAACGTGCCATTTAACCCTGCAATAAAAACCAAACCGTTTATCTTATTTTTACTTCCTGCAGTAAATATACAACTCTGCTTGAAGATGAGGAAAACAGGCTGCGGGTTTTTCCATCTATGTAAGCAACACTTATATACTGTACTTACATTCAGAATTCTTCAGTTTTGTGTGTTATTATTGGGCAATTTCTTCTCCTTTGCTTTAATAGGAAGCCCTCTGGGAGGTTGGAGGTTCTCCAGCTGATGAAAGTGATGGATACCATGCTGGAAAAGGCTGGAACAAATGATGAGAATGTTGGTGTAACAGGGCTTTCACAAGTAAGAATTTTCCTGATACTTCTGCAGCAATACATAGACTTATGACCATTTATTTAGCAACAATTTTAAGTTACAATTGCACTGAAAATGAGACTTATGACCTGTCCTCATATTTAAGATCATCGCAGTGTCCCTGTGGTCACTTGATCATGGTTTGGGCATTTGGCAACATCTTATATTTACGGAGGAACAGCATTAAAAGTTAAATCCTATGCAACTGACTTATGCAATAAGAGAAATATTGATTCTGGTTAGTCTGTAATTTGTCTTTGTCCCTGGAGGGATGGGCAATTCAGAAACAGTCAGCTGAGTTTTACTATAGTATTCAATAGGTTCATTAAAATTAAAGGTCAAAATCTCTTTTTTTCAAAAAAAATTCAGATGTAGTTCTTTAGGATATTTTGACTATTCAGCCGTAACAAAATTCTGTCTTCCATTGAATAGTTGCGAGTGGCATGATCAGCAGGATCTCTCCCATGAGTAATTCAACAATCACCCAACTAGAATAAAAATGATATTAAAATGTTAAATATATTTCAAAGTTGTTATTTCTTTCTCCTAACCCATTTAAATGGTAAATAACCATTTTATATCTAGTTCTACAAAAATCTTCATAGTTTCCACATATCTTTCCCAAGATGCACAATATCCTGGAGGTGATGAAGGTGGAACAAAACATCTACAATATTGTGTTTCATGAAATCATTCGACAAGTCAGTGTGGATTGTGCAGAGCGAGGAGAACTCCTCTCTAAACTTAGGTATGGAGTTGTATAATACAAAATATATTCACAGTCAAATATGACAGTGTTATACAGTAAGTCTTTTGATTACTGGTGTAAGATTAATTCAAAAGTGTGTAACATAGGGTGTATTGTGTGAAATGGATAAAGCCTAGAACAATACCTTTTCTAGGATATCAACGGGAAGGAATGTCAACAGATAAATGAGTTCCATTGTATCATCTAAACCTTTCTTGAATTTTTAAATAACTTAGTTCTGTATAGTTTTATGTACAAATGTTCCTTCTCTATTTATAATTTCCCAGATTTCTAAAAAAAAACCCTCCTTTTAAATTATATGCAAACATGCTCAAGAAAAGTAAGTATTTTCTCCCTTTTATTTGTTTCTATCTTACAGACAAAGATATGTGGAATTGCTAGAACGAATTCCTAGACAGATGAGGACTCTCTACAGAGAAATGATGGCCCAGAGAGTAATGGATAAACACATTACTGATGAGTTATTCCACTTCAAGCAAGCTATAGGACAGTTGACAAGGTTTAGATCCCGATCATTGCTTCTGTTTCATTTTGTGAATGAAAACTGTGATTGTTGAAAGCCTCTGAATATCTGTCCTTACCACAGGGAACTAAATACTATCCGAGAACATGACCACAGAATCACCTTTGAAGCCGAAAAAGCCTATCAGGACCTAGCAAGAGCAGTAAGGGAGTCTGAGATGAATGCAAAGTGAGTCTTTGATTATATTGATGGCACGGTTAATCATTGTAGAATTTGAGACTGGGGAACAGAATTTCTGAGTGCAGGGTGGGATAATATAATTTGGAAAACATTCAGAAATCTGTGCAATTTGTGCAAGAGCAATAAAAAGTGGACTTTGGAAGATCAGTAACTTTTTTCAGAACTTCTTCAGTGACACCTCTTGGTGTCAAAGCTCCACTTCCACTACTAACTCTAAGGATTCAGAAGCTAACATCCAATCAGTTCTTGGGAAAGGTTTAGAAATGTTTGATTTCTTTATATAATGCAGCGTGGGTAAAAGATATACTTGGCCAATGGATCTCTTCTTTCAGTCTTGAGACTTTTTCTGGTTCTAACTTGTGAATGTAAATACAAATCTTTTTGTGGATTTCCCTTGATTAGACAGTACATCCAGAATTGTGAAAATATGACTAAAACTCATTATTTAGCAAATAAAGATTGCAAATATACCAGATCATGATTTTGATTATATTCATTGTTTGTGTCTTTTAGTTTGTGACCTAATCAGGTTTTAAATCTGGTCTGTCATTCTGGCCACCTTTTTAAAAAAAACAACATATTGCCATATTAGTTTTATTGTAATTTTTTTGTTTTGATTGTTCTGAGATCCCCAGAGTCATTAAGAGTGAGTTGGCGCGCAAGTTCAGTAAAATTATTTATTATTATTAGATTACATAAAATAATTGTTTTGAATATTCTGCAAATAATAGATGGTACATTAATAAGGTGAATTGTAGAGTGTGTTTTATATCTCTTTCTCATGTCCTTAGTCTTTTAGAGGAATATCGTGAGCTATACGAATTGCAGAGGGCAAGACTGGAGGCTCAGATTCATCAATTAACACTAGAAAAAGAACTTTGGAGCAGTGCCACATATGATATAGCTTTAAAGGTATCTGTTGAAACAGATACTGTGTGATAGCATTTGATAAAGTACAATAATTTCTTCTTAATGTAATTTCCTTTTAGTACTTTTGCCTACAAATTCTTGAAATCTAATCAATAGTTTTCCCCATTTATTCTTTTTTCATTTCTGATACTTTTTGAGTGCATAAAATTAGTTACAAATGTGTATTTCATTTACCCTCGGAACAACTATTGATGAAAATCATTATTTTCACCTTACAATATGGGATAAAAATGACAGATTTCATTTAAAGTAACTATTTTTAAGTGTTTATAGCTCAGCTCTCTCTAACTAAAATGTAAAAAATAAATTTATATTATTTTAATATATCAGCAAACATTTCCTTAAGGTCTCAGCTATATATATACACACACTACTTTAATCAACATTAGAAAGAAACAATAAAAAAAATTATATTATTATGAAATGCAATTTGTCCTGTGATTAAATTTCACAGGCAACTATCTTTGGTATTTATAACATTGTTGGTAATGTATGATGCTCTCCATTCCCACCTTAAGTGAAGCACAAACAAACATTTTGGGGGGGAAGAGTGATGGGGAAGCAAATTTTTAAAAAAAACATGTTATGCATCAAAAATTGTCTACCACAAAGATTTGTTACAGTTCTGTAAATCATGCAATATATATCTTTTACTTCTGGGGATTTTGAAAGAATGGCATAGGTGGACAGTTATTTAATTGGTTGGTTATGTTAAATAGTTTTTTGTCCCACTCTAGAAAGCTATATCCATTCTTGCCTCAAATGCTTTTATAGTGGAACAGTTAACTTTGCTGATTGCAGAACTCATGCAATGGCTCAAGCAGCAAAAACCTCAGAAGAGTTTTATTTTTATTATTTATTTTTTTATTTTTATTTTTCAAATTTATATACCGCCCTATCTCCCTAAGGACTCAGGGCGGTTCACAGGCAGTTAAAATACATATAAATACAAATTAAAAAACAACAATTAAAAAACTTATTCTATTGCCTAATTTAAAAACAATATAAATAATAAAAAACCCCTTAAAACCAATAACTTTAAAATCTAATCCAGTCCCGCGCAGATGAATAAGTGCGGTTTAAGCTCGCGACGAAAGGTTGGAGGTCCGGAAGTTGACGAAGTCCTGGGGAGTTCGTTCCAGAGAGGCGGAGCCCCCACAGAGAAGGCCCTTCCCCTGGGTGTCGCCAGACGGCACTGCCTAGCTGACGGCACCCTGAGGAGTCCCTCTCTGTGGGAGCGCACGGGTCGGTGAGAGGTATTTGGAAGCAGTAGGCGGTCCCGTAAATAGCCCGGCCCTATGCCATGGAGCGCTTTAAAGATTGTCACCAACACCTTGAAGCGCACCCGGAAGGCCACAGGTAGCCAGTGCAGTCTGCGCAGGATAGGTGTAACACGGGGCTCCCTCTATCACCCGCGCAGCCGCGTTCTGGACCAACTGAAGCCTCCGGATGCCCCTCAAGGGGAGCCCCATGTAGAGAGCATTGCAGTAATCCAGGCGAGACGTCACGAGGGCGTGAGTGACCGTGCATTTTTTTCTTTCTTTTTCTTTCTTTCTTTTCTTTTCTTTGGAGGTCTTTGATTACCCAGTGTAGAAGAAATATTTTGTCATTTGAGTCTACAACCAAACTATATATGTGACAATTACCCAAGATTTGGATAACATTAGATATTTTGTAACTACTTCTCTTATCCCTAATTTTTTGGTCTGTAGCATAAGACATGATAGAATAAATGATATAACACATGGGGATTGACAGATATTAATCTGTAATTAATGAGAACAGGCAAAGAACCTATGACTCCCCCCAAGTCCCTCACTGTGGGAGATAGGCGATTCTTAAATATGACAAATAAATAAATTACTTTGGAACTGAAATTGAAAAATAATATTGTGTAATTTGTGAAATGGGAAAGATAATTAATTCCAAATGAAATACATGGCTTCAAAAGACAGCTCAATCATTTCAGGAGGCTAGATAAATAGATCTGTTGCCTCAAGCTCAGTACCCAATTCAGAGCAAAGAATACTTCTTTGGGTGCATGTATGTTGGTTCATTCTGAGTATTTAAATTTTTTATTAGTTTATCAAAATGTAAAATACAAAGACAAATGAAAATAATTTCAAAGCAAAGGAGGAAAAGGAAGAAGAAAAAGTGTAGAGGAAAAGGGGAAAAAGAAAGAAAGCACTGACTTTCGACTCTTTTTAGGCAGTAAAATAAGGTAATAACATACAACCTCAACTTTTTGCTTTTATATAGTAATATATACTAGCCATATCTACAACAACAAAGCCATCTAATCAGCAAAAGCTAAAGTCAAAATTTCATTCTTTTCCACCTCAACCACAAAGTCTAGAAGCTGTTTCCAAGTGGAAACCAAGTTAGTTGTATTCTTTTCTTTAATTCAAGCAGTCAGTTTAGCCATCTCTGTTAACTCCATCAGCTTTTGCAGCCAATCATTCATTATCGGAATTAAAGCATCTTTCCACTTGTGTGCATAGAGCATTCTTGCTGCTGTGTGTTGGTTCTTTCCAAGATAAGGACAAAGTGTCACAAAGTGAAGCTTTACTGAAAAGTAAAGTGGAGTAGAGTGGGTTCTGGAGACAAAGATGTATGAATGGGCTCGCTAGCCATTCTGTTCTAAGGATCCTTTGCCTTTCCATCTGGCACGAAGGACAACTGAATAACCAGTGAAGGTTGGAGGAAGCCAGTAGATTTGACTGGAACCCTAATTCCAAGTCTGAGGTTTAATTCTGAACAGATTTTCATGGACACACATTAGAGCAGATGGACTTGAACTTGCACCATTCTGAAGGTGGGCATTCGTGAAATTATGGTCCCAATCTGTTTCTCTGTAGCTGTGGCAAATTGCAAATGGCATGAATGCAATATCTGCAACAGAAAGAAGGAAGCAGTTTCTTACTTCATAAAAATGTCATACTAGGAAAAGGAAGAAGAAAAGTGTAGAGGAAAAGGGGAAAAAGAAAGAAAGCACTGACTTTCGACTCTTTTTAGGCAGTAAAATAAGGTAATAACATACAACCTCAACTTTTTGCTTTTATATAGTAATATATACTAGCCATATCTACAACAACAAAGCCATCTAATCAGCAAAAGCTAAAGTCAAAATTTCATTCTTTTCCACCTCAACCACAAAGTCTAGAAGCTGTTTCCAAGTGGAAACCAAGTTAGTTGTATTCTTTTCTTTAATTCAAGCAGTCAGTTTAGCCATCTCTGTTAACTCCATCAGCTTTTGCAGCCAATCATTCATTATCGGAATTAAAGCATCTTTCCACTTGTGTGCATAGAGCATTCTTGCTGCTGTGTGTTGGTTCTTTCCAAGATAAGGACAAAGTGTCACAAAGTGAAGCTTTACTGAAAAGTAAAGTGGAGTAGAGTGGGTTCTGGAGACAAAGATGTATGAATGGGCTCGCTAGCCATTCTGTTCTAAGGATCCTTTGCCTTTCCATCTGGCACGAAGGACAACTGAATAACCAGTGAAGGTTGGAGGAAGCCAGTAGATTTGACTGGAACCCTAATTCCAAGTCTGAGGTTTAATTCTGAACAGATTTTCATGGACACACATTAGAGCAGATGGACTTGAACTTGCACCATTCTGAAGGTGGGCATTCGTGAAATTATGGTCCCAATCTGTTTCTCTGTAGCTGTGGCAAATTGCAAATGGCATGAATGCAATATCTGCAACAGAAAGAAGGAAGCAGTTTCTTACTTCATAAAATGTCATACTAGGAAAAGGAAGAAGAAAAGTGTAGAGGAAAAGGGAAAAGAAAGAAAGCACTGACTTTCGACTCTTTTAGGCAGTAAAATAAGGTAATAACATACAACCTCAACTTTTTGCTTTTATATAGTAATATATACTAGCCATATCTACAACAACAAAGCCATCTAATCAGCAAAAGCCAAAGTCAAAATTTCATTCTTTTCCACCTCGACCACAAAGTCTAGAAGCTGTTTCCAAGTGGAAACCAAGTTAGTTGTATTCTTTTCTTTGGAGGTCTTTGATTACCCAGTGTAGAAGAAATATTTTGTCATTTGAGTCTACAACCAAATTATATATGTGACAATTACCCAAGATTTGGATAACATTAGATATTTTGTAACTACTTCTCTTATCCCTAATTTTTTGGTCTGTAGCATAAGACATGATAGAATAAATGATATAACACATGGGGATTGACAGATATTAATCTGTAATTAATGAGAACAGGCAAAGAACCTATGACTCCCCCCAAGTCCCTCACTGTGGGAGATAGGCGATTCTTAAATATGACAAATAAATAAATTACTTTGGAACTGAAATTGAAAAATAATATTGTGTAATTTGTGAAATGGGAAAGATAATTAATTCCAAATGAAATACATGGCTTCAAAAGACAGCTCAATCATTTCAGGAGGCTAGATAAATAGATCTGTTGCCTCAAGCTCAGTACCCAATTCAGAGCAAAGAATACTTCTTTGGGTGCATGTATGTTGGTTCATTCTGAGTATTTAAATTTTTTATTAGTTTATCAAAATGTAAAATACAAAGACAAATGAAAATAATTTCAAAGCAAAGGAGGAAAAGGAAGAAGAAAAAGTGTAGAGGAAAAGGGGAAAAAGAAAGAAAGCACTGACTTTCGACTCTTTTTAGGCAGTAAAATAAGGTAATAACATACAACCTCAACTTTTTGCTTTTATATAGTAATATATACTAGCCATATCTACAACAACAAAGCCATCTAATCAGCAAAAGCTAAAGTCAAAATTTCATTCTTTTCCACCTCAACCACAAAGTCTAGAAGCTGTTTCCAAGTGGAAACCAAGTTAGTTGTATTCTTTTCTTTCTTTCTTTCTTTCTTTTCTTTCTTTCTTTCTTTCTTTCTTTTCTTTGGAGGTCTTTGATTACCCAGTGTAGAAGAAATATTTTGTCATTTGAGTCTCTTGAATTCTTTTTCTATTATTTCTATTTCAAATTTCAGCACTGTAGAAGAAAATCTTTGGCCTTAAGCACTGTGTCAATACGATATCTCCTTCCTTGATAATACACTGTCAAGCCAACTGGAACCTCCCATCTAAATTGAATCTGGTATTTCTTAAGTTCTTGTAAAAATGTAAAGTCCTTTCTATCCCTTAACATCTTGGGAGGAATCTCTTTCAAAACCTTCAACTCCTGTTCCCTATTTTCAAGTTTTTCTGAAAAGCAACTTGCAAAATTTGATTCCTCACTGTTCTTTTCAAAAAATAAACCACAATGTCTCTAGGAAGTTTCTTTTGCCTAGCAATCCAAGAATTAACTCTATAAATTTTGTCAATTTGATAAGCAACCTCTTGTGGATCAAGTTCAATAAATTCAGCCAGAGCTTCTGATAAAAATTTTTTTAAATCTTCCCTTTCTCCTCATTCAAACCTCTAATTCTCAGAGCTCCTTCCATCATTCTATACTGCATCACCACCACTTGATCTTCATTTTTATCCAATTTGATTTGCATTCCCCCCATTCTATTTTCTATTTGTTGATTTGACTGAACAATTTCTTGCACCTCCTCCTCCACCTCCAGTCTTTTGCCAAACCTTGAAAAGCCATCAAGATATCTTCTTATTTTTTATTATTCTCTTTATTTCTTCTCTTATTTTCTCATTATTATCCATAATCTCCTTAAACCTTTCTTCAGACACTTTCCTTGCTCTTTAATCAGATCTTCTAAAGCTGGTTCAGAACCCTTCTGCCCCCAGTCTTAGGTGGTTTAGTAGCCATTTCAGTTTTAAAATTCACAAAATATAAGTCTAGAAACTTCTTTCCCTTTAAGTATAGGAGAGCTCAGTTCACTTCATTAAAATCCACACATAACATTTCTTATCTTCTTAGTTGCACAGACTGTTTAAAATTTGATTCCTCACTGTTCTTTTCAAAAAATAAACCACAATGTCTCTAGGAAGTTTCTTTTGCCTAGCAATCCAAGAATTAACTCTATAAATTTTGTCAATTTGATAAGCAACCTCTTGTGGATCAAGTTCAATAAATTCAGCCAGAGCTTCTGATAAAATTTTTTAAATCTTCCCTTTCCTCATTCAAACCTCTAATTCTCAGAGCTCCTTCCATCATTCTATACTGCATCACCACCACTTGATCTTCATTTTTATCCAATTTGATTTGCATTCCCCCCATTCTATTTTCTATTTGTTGATTTGACTGAACAATTTCTTGCACCTCCTCCTCCACCACCTCCAGTCTTTTGCCAAACCTTGAAAAGCCATCAAGATATCTTCTCTTATTTTTTATTATTCTCTTTATTTCTTCTCTTATTTTCTCATTATTATCCATAATCTCCTTAAACCTTTCTTCAGACACTTTCCTTGCTCTTTAATCAGATCTTCTAAAGCTGGTTCAGAACCCTTCTGCCCCCAGTCTTAGGTGGTTTAGTAGCCATTTCAGTTTTAAAATTCACAAAATATAAGTCTAGAAACTTCTCTTTCCCTTTAAGTATAGGAGAGCTCAGTTCACTTCATTAAAATCCACACATAACATTTCTTATCTTCTTAGTTGCACAGACTGTTTAAAATTCCATTCATACTTTCACTCCCTGCTCAGGCGCCATCTTTAAGAGTCAATTAAAACAAAGGAAAAAAATTCTCTTTTTAGAAGGTAGAAGTCAGGAAATCAAAAATACTTGCAATCCAATAATTGTCCGCTTGCATTCATTCCGTCTGCTTAAAGAGATCCATAAAGATAAGACAAGTAGCAGAGATGGACACTTTCTTCTTTTCCTGCTTTTGCAGACACGCACTGAAGTCGGAGAATGGCAGGAATATTTATGGGACTCGACCCTCAGGGCTCTGCTTAATTAAAACAAAGCCTCTGGGAGGTCTACCAACATTCCTGCAGCTCTTATCTTCCCCCTTTCATCCAGGGAAAAAGATTAAAGCCGGCTTTTCCTGGCTTACGATGTTCAGTGCGGAGCCCCTTTAATTAGGGCTCAGCGAAGAGGTGGAGCCACCCGGAAGTCCCCCTTTTTTCAGAACTTCTTCAGTGACACCTCTTGGTGTCAAAGCTCCACTTCCACTACTAACTCTAAGGATTCAGAAGCTAACATCCAATCAGTTCTTGGGAAAGGTTTAGAAATGTTTGATTTCTTTATATAATGCAGCGTGGGTAAAAGATGCACTTGGCCAATGGATCTCTTCTTTCAGTCTTGAGACTTTTTCTGGTTCTAACTTGTGAATGTAAATACAAATCTTTTTTGGAGGTCTTTGATTACCCAGTGTAGAAGAAATATTTTGTCATTTGAGTCTACAACCAAACTATATATGTGACAATTACCCAAGATTTGGATAACATTAGATATTTTGTAACTACTTCTCTTATCCTAATTTTTGGTCTGTAGCATAAGACATGATAGAATAAATGATATAACACATGGGATTGACAGATATTAATCTGTAATTAATGAGAACAGGCAAAGAACCTATGACTCCCCAAGTCCCTCACTGTGGAGATAGGCGATTCTTAAATATGACAAATAAATAAATTACTTTCGAACTGAAATTGAAAAATAATATTGTGTAATTTGTGAAATGGGAAAGATAATTAATTCCAAATGAAATACATGGCTTCTAAAGACAGCTGAATCATTCCAGGAGGCTAGATAAATAGATCTGTTGCCTCAAGCTCAGTACCCAATTCAGAGCAAAGAATACTTCTTTGGGTGCATGTATGTTGGTTCATTCTGGGTATTTAAATTTTTATTAGTTTATCAAAATGTAAATACAAAGACAAATGAAAATAATTCCAAAGCAAAGGAGGAAAAGGAAGAAGAAAAAGTGTAGAGGAAAAGGGGAAAAAGAAAGAAAGCACTGACTTTCGACTCTTTTTAGGCAGTAAAATAAGGTAATAACATACAACCTCAACTTTTTGCTTTTATATAGTAATATATACTAGCCATATCTACAACAACAAAAGCCATCTAATCAGCAAAAGCTAAAGTCAAAATTTCATTCTTTTCCACCTCAACCACAAAGTCTAGAAGCTGTTTCCAAGTGAAACCAAGTTAGTTGTATTCTTTTCTTTAATTCAAGCAGTCAGTTTAGCCATCTCTGTTAACTCCATCAGCTTTGCAGCCAATCATTCATTATCGAATTAAAGCATCTTTCCACTTGTGTGCATAGAGCATTCTTGCTGCTGTGTGTTGGTTCTTTCCAAGATAAGGACAAAGTGTCACAAAGTGAAGCTTTACTGAAAAGTAAAGTGGAGTAGAGTGGGTTCTGGAGACAAAGATGTATGAATGGGCTCGCTAGCCATTCTGTTCTAAGGATCCTTGCCTTTCCATCTGGCACGAAGGACAACTGAATAACCAGTGAAGGTTGGAGGAAGCCAGTAGATTTGACTGGAACCCTAATTCCAAGTCTGAGGTTTAATTCTAAATAGATTTTCATGGACACACATTAGAGCAGATGGACTTGAACTTGCACCATTCTGAAGGTGGGCATTTGTGAAATTATGGTCCCAATCTCTTTCTCATGTCCTTAGTCTTTTAGAGGAATATCGTGAGCTGTACGAATTGCAGAGGGCAAGACTGGAGGCTCAGATTCATCAATTAACACTAGAAAAAGAACTTTGGAGCAGTGCCACATATGATATAGCTTTAAAGGTATCTGTTGAAACAGATACTGTGTGATAGCATTTGATAAAGTACAATAATTTCTTCTTAATGTAATTTCCTTTTAGTACTTTTGCCTACAAATTCTTGAAATCTAATCAATAGTTTTCCCCATTTATTCTTTTTTCATTTCTGATACTTTTTGAGTGCATAAAATTAGTTATAAATGTGTATTTCATTTACCCTCGGAACAACTATTGATGAAAATCATTATTTTCACCTTACAATATGGGATAAAAATGACAGATTACATTTAAAGTAACTATTTTTAAGTGTTTATAGCTCAGCTCTCTCTAA
This sequence comes from Ahaetulla prasina, assembly GCF_028640845.1. Classification (NCBI taxonomy): domain Eukaryota; kingdom Metazoa; phylum Chordata; class Lepidosauria; order Squamata; family Colubridae; genus Ahaetulla; species Ahaetulla prasina. Next base: position 123,972,924 of record NC_080541.1, read on the forward strand.
CTAAAATGTAAAAAATAAATTTATATTATTTTAATATATCAGCAAACATTTCCTTAAGCTATATATATACACACACTACTTTAATCAACATTAGAAAGAAACAATTTAAAAAATTATATTATTATGAAATGCAATGTGTCCTGTGATTAAATTTCACAGGCAACTATCTTTAGTATTTATAACATTGTTGGTAATGTATGATGCTCTCCATTCCCACCTTAAGTGAAGCACAAACAAACATTTTGGAGGGAAAGAGTGATGGGGAAGCAAAATTTTTAAAAAAACATGTTATGCATCAAAAATTGTCTACCACAAAGATTTGTTACAGTTCTATAAATCATGCAATATGTATCTTTTACTTCTGGGGATTTTGAAAGAATGGCATAGGTGGGCAGTTATTTAATTGGTTGGTTATGTTAAATAGTTTTTTGTCCCACTCTAGAAAGCTATATCCATTCTTGCCTCAAATGCTTTTATAGTGGAACAGTTAACTTTGCTGATTGCAGAACTCATGCAATGGCTCAAGCAGCAAAAACCTCAGAAGAGTTCAGTATTTTTTCTTTCTTTTCTTTGGAGGTCTTTGATTACCCAGTGTAGAAGAAATATTTTGTCATTTGAGTCTACAACCAAATTATATATGCGACAATTACCCAAGATTTGGATAACATTAGATATTTTGTAACTACTTCTCTTATCCCTAATTTTTTGGTCTGTAGCATAAGACGTGATAGAATAAATGATATAACACAGGGGGATTGACAGATATTAATCTGTAATTAATGAGAACAGGCAAAGAACTTATGACTCCCCCCAAGTCCCTCACTGTGGGAGATAGGCAATTCTTAAATATGACAAATAAATAAATTACTTTGGAACTGAAATTGAAAAATAATATTGTGTAATTTGTGAAATGGGAAAGATAATTAATTCCAAATGAAATACATGACTTCAAAAGACAGCTCAATCATTTCAGGAGGCTAGATAAATAGATCTGTTGCCTCAAGCTCAGTACCCAATTCAGAGCAAAGAATACTACTTTGGGTGCATGTATGTTGGTTCATTCTGAGTATTTAAATTTTTTATTAGTTTATCAAAATGTAAAATACAAAGACAAATGAAAATAATTTCAAAGCAAGGGAGGAAAAGGAAGAAGAAAAAGTGTAGAGGAAAAGGGGAAAAAGAAAGAAAGCACTGACTTTCGACTCTTTTTAGGCAGTAAAATAAGGTAATAACATACAACCTCAACTTTTTGCTTTTATATAGTAATATATACTAGCCATATCTACAACAACAAAGCCATCTAATCAGCAAAAGCCAAAGTCAAAATTTCATTCTTTTCCACCTCGACCACAAAGTCTAGAAGCTGTTTCCAAGTGGAAACCAAGTTAGTTGTATTCTTTTCTTTAATTCAAGCAGTCAGTTTAGCCATCTCTGTTAACTCCATCACTTTTGCAGCCAGTCATTCATTATGGGAATTAAAGCATCTTTCCCCTTGTGTGCATAGAGCATTCTTGCTGCTGTGTGTTGGTTCTTTCCAAGAAAAGGACAAAGTGTCACAAAGTGAAGCTTTACTGAAAAGTAAAGTGGAGTAGAGTGGGTTCTGGAGACAAAGATGTATGAATGGGCTCGCTAGCCATTCTGTTCTAAGGATCCTTTGCCTTTCCATCTGGCACGAAGGACAACTGAATAACCAGTGAAGGTTGGAGGAAGCCAGTAGATTTGACTGGAACCCTAATTCCAAGTCTGAGGTTTAATTCTAAATAGATTTTCATGGACACACATTAGAGCAGATGGACCTGAACTTGCACCATTCTGAAGGTGGGCATTTGTGAAATTATGGTCCCAATCTGTTTCTCTGTAGCTGTGGCAAATTGCAAATGGCATGAATGCAATATCTGCAACAGAAAGAAGGAAGCAGTTTCTTACTTCATAAAAATATCATACTAGGAAAAGGAAAGAGGGGAAATATTGTATTATTTGATTTACAGGTCTGCCTTCACATCTGAGATCACAATACCATTCATGGATAGAGCTTGGAAGAAAGATACATTCTAGTCCTTTTGCCATTTCACCTTCCATCTTTCATGAGCGTTTCTGTGATAACATTTTGTGATTTGTGTTAGCTAAATGATTAATTCAATGATTTTCTTCCCCAAAAACTAAGGTGCATCTTATACTCTGGTGCATCTTATACTCCGAAAAATACGGTAATCTTGTGTATTTCATCCTGAAATACTGACATAAACATATCAAAGAGAAAGTGCAAAACTTGGTCTAGACAAAAACTGTACAAGTCCAAAAATTTATTGAAATTATATGATTTGAATAAAATAATGTCTCGCTGATAGGAAGTATTTCATTGTGGTCACTGCACCCAAATGTAATGCAGACAATTACTGAATCCCAAGGTGCTTTTCCTGGCTGTCATCATTCCTAAGAGCAAGCTTCAGTCCTGCAGATAGAAGAGAGAACAGAAATAATTTTAAAATGTTGGCTTAAAATTGGTTAAGATGGCAGATAGGATATTCCTGTACAAGGTGAGAGAATGCCATTGCAAAGAGAGTACATGCAATTTATAGTTCCTTTACTAAGAAATTTGCTACCAAACTTTATTGAATAGCACATTTTAAACCTGATCTGATTCAATTAATCTATGATAATTGAGTAAGGACCATTTCTATTTCACTAAATTGCTGGAAAGTCCCTTTTGAACTTCTGATAAAAAAACCATGCTGTTGACTATGTGGGTAATACCATCTTCATCTATACTTATTTTTCTCCTTCCAAACTCCTTGATAATCTTATAATATGTATTTTCAGGTAGTTGAAAAGAACAAGCTGATACTGGCTCGGAGAATGTACGACAGTGAAAAGGTTTGGGTCAAAGGGATGAGACACTTCATAATGCTGTTGGCATCACAGGTACAGCTACTTGAGGATGTATTATCCATTAATGGGGAAAATGATGTAACTTATGATGAACAAAATATAATTAAGCTGCATGAATAAAGTCTTTCTGTTAGTTAGCTTCCTTGTTCTACACTCAGTTTCCTGATTATAGCAGCATACAAATCTGAATAAATAAATAAGGTTTACCTCAACATTCATATTTGCATGCAGGATAAGTTTTTTTTTGACAGCTCCATATGTGGTACACAAGATACTACACAAACAATAGCCTCAGAGTTTTGAAACTATTATCATTTTAGTATTGTTTTTTGCATCAGATGGATTTTGTATATGATATTTTTTATCTGTAAAGAAAGCTTTCCTTTAGTAACAAAAAATTTCTTACATACATGTAAGATTGTTTTAGATCTCACTCTTCACTTTTAATGAAATCCATTCTGCCCTCTGTTAGTCAGGAATATTCCAATTAATTTACTATAAAATGTCATCTGATGAGATCAGGGTAATGAACCAATGGTACCAACTTTAAGAGGTGATATTGTGCTTATGCTCTCCAATCTATATAGCTTATTGTACTAGAAGAAAATGGTAGGTATATTCAGCACCTTTTAGTAGTATAGTATTAACTGGTAAAAATTCAAACATTAGAAAAAGAAAAGCAATTTGCACTTTTATCTCTGATACCAAAAAACAACTAAATTTGATGAAATCACATCAAATTATCTGCATTGTAAGGCAATATATCCCTTCCAGCATAATATCAGAGTATATAAATGAATCAAATATTATTTAAGGGTTAAATAATGAATATCAGTAAGTATAATATGCTACTATGACTTGTATATGTCTAGTATCTGTAGACTAGAAAGTGTTTCAGTTGCTGGGTAGCACAATTAATATTGCTTCTTAAAACTCTCATTTTATTTTGCACAAGCAGCCTTTTCCTTGAATATGTCACCTCTCATATATTGCCTAGATAAAATATGGCAAAATTGCTAGAATCTGAAAACTGGTAATAATGTTTGTCCCTATTTTTTGTCTATATTTGAGCTATTATGAGTGAAACATCTGTCTAATTTACTCCAGGATCACAGTGGGATGAACTGTGAGGTTATGAAGACTTTGAAGTTTCTTTGGAGTTGAGTGACACCAAATCAAGTCAAGTCAATAATACATAACTAAATAATCTGTTCACAATGTAGATGTAAATCATAAAGAATGGCTTTTAAAATGATTGCTTTGATATTTATGCCTTAATAATATGATTTACTCATAAGATTCTTCCTCTTCTTTTCTTCCAACACACTTAGGATTCTACTGATCTTTCTAATCTACAGCACTGGACACAAGAATTCCGGCAACTTTTGAGAGAAACTGTTGTACAGGTGGAGCAAGTTGAAGAAATTACAAGAGAAAGGACAAGGAGTATTCAGAATGGTTTGACGGGTTGGCTCAATTACTTCCAAAATCATGTTCTGTGAGTTTGATAAATGTTCCTTTCTTTCTTTGCTTTATGGCCTGACAATTATAATTCCAGTCTTTAAGAAGGGAAAGTGAAATGAGAGATTAGCCTGCCCAACATAAACTTTATGCTAAGAACATCTTCAATAAGTTTAAGGATTGGCTGGATCAGGGAAATCTGGTGGTGGAAGAGCAGATTGGTTTTAGAGAAAGTAGAGACAAGTGCAGTAGTCCAAACATCAATGGTTGGTCTACTGCACTTGTTCAAAAAAAATTTCAACCAACAGTGTAGTATCATTTTATGCTGCCTCCATAGATCTTTAGGCAACTTTTGATTCTATATCCAGGACCAAATTATGGGAGAAGCAGAAAGCCCTATCAGTTCACTGTAGGCTTCTCCGTTGGTGCCCTACACACCAATACCACTCTTTAAAACATACGCAAGGGTTTATGTCAAAGTCATCTAAAACTCAAAAGGAGGTAAAACAGGGATTTCTTTCCTCCCTCTTCTTTTCAATTTTTATATCAATGATACGGTGAGATGTCTAAACAATCCAAATTACATCCCCCCCTGAACTAAGGGATCTCTGCACTGTCCTTCTGTTCTGTATAGACAATGCTGTAGTTTTCCATTGTAACTATGAATGATCACTAAATGAGGCAGTGGCTAAATGAGGACTATGTGTAGTTAAATAAACCATGGTTCAGTTAACTACTGGGAAGTGAGTAATGTAAACACATTGCAGACTGCATGATATGCATAAAGGTTTAGATACATATTAGAATGATTTGTATTTTTGGTTACAAATTTCCAACTTTCTGTTCTTGCTTTTGTAGTGGAAAAGGAACTTATAATTTTGAAAAAGGAGCTACTTTGTTAGAACAAATCCTAGTGGATCTCAAGGTTTGGGAAAAGGTAAGGGTTTTCTTGTTTCATGTATTTATTTATAGACTTCTCCTTAAGCAGGACTGCAATAAACAGAATACCATTTATTAAAACTATTCCCGTTAATTACTTACAGTGCCAGAGGGCCTTCCCCAATGAGCTGCAGTGAGCCTGAGTAGTGGGGAAAATCTCTGGGATTCAAAAATTTCACCCCTGGATGGAAGGTCTATGAAACCTGACCAATGAAAATACAATGACTCCATTGTATTTTCATTGGTCAGGTTTCATAGACCTTCCACCCAGGGGTGAAATTCAAATTTTTTCCCTACTGGTTCTATGGGTGTGGCTTGGTAGACGTGGCAGGGAAAGGATATTGCAAAATCTCCATTCCCACCCCACTTTGGGGCCAGTCAGAGGTGGTATTTGCCGGTTCTCTGAACTATTCAAAACTTCCGGTACCGGTTCTCCAGAACCTGACAGAACCTGCTGGATTTCACCCCTGCTTCCACCTTTCTTTCCCTCTTCACTTCTGGGGTTTATTTTAGGTATCAACAAGGCAAGGCTGCATATTAATGAGGATTAGGTATCTGAGGCACCCAATATTGGGTGCCTCCTAAAACAAAAGCGGAAAACAAGCATAACAATTGTCAAACTTAAGGCCTGTAGACCAGACCTGGCCCACAGGGTGCTTAGATCTGGCCCTGAAAACAACAAAGGACTGGCCTGTGGTGCCACTGCCAGCGAAAATGGAGCTCGGGTGGGCCATGTGCGGCCATCCCGAGCTTGTTTTTGCTGGCAAAGAGTTGCAGGAAGCCGTTGCAGCCAAAAACAGAGCTCGGGACTCCGTTTTCGCTGGCAGAGTGTTCAGGCCACCACAGGCACCCGTGACACGAGTGACATCAAACTGGCCATGCCCACCTTGGCCACACCCATCCCAGCACCCTGAGGTCAAACACAACACTGATGCGGCCCTCAGTGAAATCAAGTTTGACACCCCTGGTCTAATTGGAGTAAGAGCAGACAATTTTTTGTTCACAATTTGCAAGAGTAAGTAGGAAAAGTAAGCTTGTCTAAGCAGCTTCTCTTCCAGCTATGAGTTTAAAAATGCAGTTCAATCACAGGACAACAATAGAGTTAAAAGTGTATCATATGATAGCTAATATTTGCTCCTAAGATTATCAGTTTAGGGAAGGAGAAAGCTGTAGTGGTTTTTTTTAATGGGAAATCTTTCAGACAACAAATACATTTATTGCTTTTTCTTTCAGATGTTAAATGATGAATTGAGCCAGTATGGGGGGGATGTGCTTCTGTTGAGACAAGAGCCCCTCAAGACAGCTACCAAACTGCAGAAGCAGTGGGTTGATCTGGGAGTTGCTTTGCATGGCCGTCACAAAGATCTCCAGGGCAAGAGGCCAGTTGAGTCGAAAATGCTGGAAGAAATCAATAAAGACTGCAGTCATCTCATTGAACAGTATTGTACAAGAGTTAATGGGGAAAATGGTAAGAAACGGTCAGTATTTTTTAAAAGACTTTTTCGGAGATCAATATGTTCCGCAGATGAGGATTTATTTAAAATTAAAACTAAAGACAAATATATAGTATAGCTGACATGTACAATCTTTTGAGTAAAACAGAACTAAATCCATATAAATTAAAAAAAATATCTGTGGCAATAAATATTGGCAGCAGGTCTTATGGAAAACAAAAGGTTGGATTGTTAGTTCACATCCACTACTTGTTTGAAAAATATCCTCCAAGAAAAGCTAATTATTGATAAGAGTGTGCTGTTTCATGCCTTTTTATGTCATTGGCTTGTTCCATCCAAAAAAAATATAACTAATTCTAAAACTAAAAAAATTAAATATATGATAAAGTATATGAATCTGGCTGCTATGAGAGACAAAATATATTTAATCCAGGTTGGTTGGGAGGTAATTTCTTCTATCCTGCTCCATTTCTTTATAGAGATAGAGATATAATTTCTTTTCTCCAGGATCTGCCAAAATTGTAATAACTCTACTGAACAGTTTGGAAGAGTGGACTTTCAAATTGTTATCCAGCAAGCAGAAGAAGGGATTGTATGAAACTGACTGGATAAATTTTTTCCAAGCTGTTTCTGACTGGCTGGCCCAATTGGAAGATCTGCTGAAAATTACTGGTACTCCTGAGACTTTACAAGAACGAAAGCTTAGGACATTTGCACCTTGCCGGTAAGCTTCTATCGTTTTCAGAGTTGTTTGTTTTTCTTCTCTTAGAACATTCTGGTAACTTGTTGAATGTATTATTTTGATGAGTAACCTCGTGCATTTTAAATTTTGATACACATTTTATATGTTGTTTCTATGAATTTTATGCACTGTGCTGCATTTTTCTATGGCATACAAAATAAATAAAAACTTCATGCTTCAATTATATTCTTTGTCAGGCAACTCTTGAAAATGTTCCAGAAATTGCAGCTGAAGTCCAATGGAAGTATAAGCAATAAGCAGCAAATACTGTTTCTAATGCTATAACACCTTGTTACTGAAATAGCAGCACTAGTTTATACTTTCTGGGCTCAGTTCAAGGTGGTCACTATGGTATATAATGTCTTTCATGACTTAACCTCAGATTATTTTCCAGCTCCTATTCTCATAGACTCAACACACATTCATATGCCCATACTCCCAGACAGCTCCTAAGCAAGACATTTTTTATGAATCAAGTCATAGATACTTTAATTTCAATAGTTTTGTTGTTCTATAATGGGACTACACTATAGGTAGTGTATTGCTATCAGTGCTGAGGATCTCCGTCCTATCTTGTTACCGTTTGGAACTCTCTGTCCAGAATGTGAAAGAATAAATACACATCAAGGAAGGCATTAGAACTTATGGCTATCCTAACTGGGCCTTCATCAAATGCACAGAAAGATCTATAGGAGCCCCTTCATGACAGACAAAGAAGACAACAACAAATGGAACAATGTTATCATTCCATATGTTACAGAAATATCTGAAAAGCTGAGGAGGATTTTCAACCAACACAACATACGTGGACACTTTAAACCCAGGAATACAATATGGCAGAAATGTTTTCACCCCAGGGACAAAACTTCCAGACACAAATAGAACAATGTGGTATATGCAGTGCAATGCAGCAAGATATGTGCAGACCTGTACATTGGGAAAAACAAAACAACCTCTTCACAAATGCATGGCACAACACCGGAGAACAAACTCATCAGGAAAGGATTCAGCAGCTCATTTGCATCTGAAAGAGAAGGTTCATTCATTTGAAGACAGCAAAGTTCACATGCTGGACAGAGAGGACCACTGGTTTGAAAAGGGGTTAAAGAGGACTTCTATATTGAAACTGAACAGCCCTATCTCAACAGGAGGGGAGTGATACAACACTTCCTATCTCCTGTTTACAGTGCAGTCCTTTCAGCAGTCCTAAGTAGGTTCCACACCCATTTACACTCAGGTGACTCTCAGAGTCACTCAAATGACTCTGAGGATACAGATAAACCTCCAAGTGCCCGCAGTCACCCTCAGAGATCTAATGACCAACTCTCATAGTGCTAACGACCAGATGACTGCAAAGAATATAAATCCTTCAATTCCCCACCATTCAGTTATAACCGAAGAAGCGTCTTAGATGAGAAGCAAAATGTTTTCAAAGGAAAAAAAACCAAGAAATCACAGTTGCATTTTGGAAAAAGCACCTTTTTCACAGCAGTTGGTAAAGAAGTAATTCAGATAAATTGGCATAGATAGCAAGAAAAAGATTATTGTCTAGCTCTCTCCTTTTCCATCCTTCTGCTCTCAAAATTGGATTTTACATGTACTTGTGCCTTAGAGATTATGACTTCAGCTTAAAGCATGGGTGGTATTTTCTGCCTGGCACAGAATTGGAGGTGGGGGGAGGTGTTTAGACCATTTTGAATTTTAAAGGTAGGAATCTTTGGACTAAAAAGTGAGAGCTGACCTGAGGTCTTAATTTGATATGTCACTTGCTTCCATTAAGGGTGATACCTGAGGATGTGTTCAAGAAGATTCAGAATTGGCTTCTGACAACTACTAATAGTTCTGAAAGAGAAAATAATCAACTTTCTCGGGAGGTATGCATGTTGTTTAGCAGGTGAAATATTAAGAATTGCCTATTCTTGGAGTGCCCAAGGGCACCAGTTCTGTGGGCATGGTTTGGGGGGTGGGGGGGTTAATTTGACTGGGTGGGTGTTTGTTTTTTACTTTTAAAAGCATTTTTTCTACAACCTCTTCGGCCGAAAAGGTTGTTAAAAATGCTTTTAAAAGGCTCTGATGATCCCAGCTGAGTTGCCTGATCATCAGAGGCTTTTGTTTTCTCTTTTAAAAACATTTTTTTTGCCATTAAAAGGAAAAAAGCCTCTGATGATCAGGCAACTCAACTAGGATCATCAGAGCCTTTTAAAAGCATTTTTTTACAACCTCTGGCTGAAGAGGTTGTAGGAAAAAATGCTTTTAAAAGGCTCTGATGATCCCAGCTGAGCCGCACGATCATCAGAGTTTTGTGTTTTTTTACTTTTAAAAGCATTTTTTCAGCCAAACAAAAATTCATTTAAAAGTTTTTTTTAAAAAAAAACCTCTGATGGTCGTGCGACTCAGCAGGGCATGGGGGTGAGCCAGGGATTTTTGCTACCGGTTCTCCGAACCATCCGCCGTCGCTACCAGATCGGGAGATTCGGTCTGAACCAGGAGCATTTCACCCCAGTCAAAACTAATACGAAAGACATATGACAGAATTTATTAAAAAAAACCTCAACCAAAGTCTAATTCAAAACTCAAGTTCGCAAGGTTTATTATCAATTCAGGGAGTTGAGAAGTAAAGAATATCAAGAATCTGACAGCGGCCAAATAATGTAACTAGTCACAATTGTCTTGACTATAAGCATTGAAAGTCAGGCTATCACAGAAAATCCATTTCCCCTGATATAGGTTATTCACTTTTCCTCCTGCTATTCCCATGGATCTACAGTTGCCTATTGCAGACTATTGTAGAGTAACCAAAATGTCCAAGTGGTAGACCACTGGGATGCTAAAAGCATTTGGTATAGTGAAGGGGGAAATGAGAGGGTGGGAAAAAAAGGTGAAGGATCATTCCATTTAAATAAAGTAAAAAACCATATACAATCAGAATTTAAAAGTGGATTTTGTTGTAGGGTAAGGGTAAAATAGGCCCTTAATCTGGAAAAGCCTTAAGCCAAGAGGTCCCTGTTTTTTGTCTGTGTTTTACAATGCCCAGAATGGTAAGAACTTTGCAAGAATTTAGACCAAGAATTGCTCTTATTATTTTTTTATTTATTTATTTGTCACAACATTATATATAAGCATAAGCATGAAATAACTATATGATATATAAGCATATATTTAATGATAAGTATGTAATAACTATATGAAATTGGATACAATCAAAGGGAACATTTGGACAGGAACGGTAGCACGTTGGTGCTCTTATGCACGCCCCTTACAGACCTCTTAGGAATGGGGTGAGGTCAATAGTAGATAGTTTTTGGTTAAAGCTTTGGGGATTTTGGGAAGAGACCACAGAGTCTGGTAGTGCATTCCAGGCATTAGCAACTCTGTTTCTGAAGTCATATTTTCTGCAATCAAGATTGGAGCGGTTCACATTAAGCTTAAATCTATTGTCTGCTCGTGTATTGTTGTGATTGAAGCTGAAGTAGTCTTCAACAGGAAGGATGTTGTAACAGATGATTCTATGAGTTAAACTCAGGTCATGTCGAAGGCGGCGGAGTTCTAAATTTTCTAAACCCAGGATTTCAAGTCTGGTGGCATAAGGTATTTTGTTGTAATCAGAGGAGTTGAGAACTCTTCTTGTAAAATATTTCTGGACACGCTCAATTGTGTTAATGTCCAAAATAAGGTATGGGTTCCAGACAGACGAGCTGGATTCAAGAATTGGTCTAGCAAATGTTTTATATGCTCTGGTTATTAGTGTAGTGTTTCTGGAGAAGCAGCTACGTAAGATTAAGTTTACAGGCTACGCAAGATTTAAGTTTATTCTTCTACACTGTTTTTCAGTGTGGGACCTGGCACAAAAATATGCTGGCCTGAGAAGTGCTGCTGACCATTTTTAAGATTCCTATTCTAGTTTGGCAGAGGATAGAGGATCCTTCTGCACTGAAAGTCTTGGGAGGAAAATCTTGATGCTAGGTAGTGCCCAGAGAAGAGGCCCTGGGATCAGAGAACCAGCACCCAAGGAGCCATCATCCACTGTCTCCCACTTCTTTTTTTTTTTTATTGAAAGAGTTTTAAAAAAAACAAAAACATTTTCCCCCTTTTTTCCCCCTCCCTCCCAAAAAAAAAAAAAAAACATCCCCTCCTCCCCACCCCGGCTTCCCGGTCAATCACAAGGTAAAGTCCAATCCAAATAACCACATCCAAAGCTTTTCGCCTCCCAACCCCTCCCCATTACATAAAATAACTTTCTAATTATTCAAAGGCAATCTGATATTTCTTAATCTGATATCTGTTTTGTAGATAATCAATCCATTTTTCCATTCAATTAAATATCTTTCCTGCGTATTGTCTTTTAAAAGCTGAGATTTTAGCCATCTCAGCCAAATTAATAACTTTCAATATCCATTCTTCTATTGTAGGTATCTCTTCTTTCTTCCAGTATTGTCCAATCAACAGTCTTGCTGCTGTTATTAAGTTCAAAATCAGTTTAGTCTCAATCCCTGTACAATCCATTATAATTCCCAAAAGGAAAAATTGTGGCAGGAACTTTATCTTCTTCTTCAGTACATTTTGAATAATCCACCAAATTCTTATCCAAAAGACCTTAATTTTCTTGCAAGTCCACCAAATATGAAAATATGTAGCATCATCACAATCACACCTCCAACATTTCGCTTGGATATTAGGATACATACATGATAATTTTTTGGGATCTAAATGCCATCTATAAAACATCTTATAAAAATTTTCCCTTAAATTCTGTGCTTGTGTAAACTTAACATTTCTAACCCAAATTTTCTCCCATGTTTCCAACATTATTGGTTCCTGAATATTCTGTGCCCATTTTATACTGTCTCCCACTTCTTATGGCTTCTCCTAACAATAGAAACCGGGGGGGGGGGGAGATTCTCTCCATCCTCCCTCAAGTGCTTCTCTTGATATGAGTCTGAGTCAAAGTGGGGAGAGAAAGAGAAGAAACAGGATTTTTAAAAATTCCTTCCTGCAGGAGTTCAGTTTCGTGGGGCACAAATTGCATATGGAGGAAATGGCAAAGAGCACTTTCCATATTGGAAGGAAAAAAAAGACTTACTTCCAGAAAGACGTATTTCCTCCATTTGTCTCCTCCTGCCACCCTGATGGAGGTGGGGAGAGAAAATCTTTTTGGTGCTGAAGCTGTTGACTTTTGTTTCCCCTCCTTCTCTTCCTATGTTTCTTGCCTATCATGGTGGTATGAGATGATGGGCTCTCCAAGGAGACTGGCATTGAAACGTTTGGTGGGCATGTTTACCTGGTAGCTTATAGAAGCAGGGCACATTCTTCCCTCCCCAAAAATTGCTTCAAAGCACTTTGTGTTGGTTCAAATGCTTAACACAGCTTGTGCAAGCAGTAGTAGTAAAAGCTTCTGAAATAGAACATGGGAAGACAGGCAGCAGCTGCCTTTATAAAAGTTCAAATTGGGGTCGAAAGTTAATAGGATATTTTTGTGCCAGACCAAAAAGGATGGGTGAGTTAGCTGTGTCTATATTTTGCCTTGCTTATATGATCGTTAACTTCCACCATCCCCTGTGTTCATTTATAAGAAGTAAATCAGTAGGAATTACTCACATGTAAAGAAGCATGGCAGCTGGGTGTCAGTCTCGCTGAATTTTTGTGTAACTTGAATCCTCATCAATTTATACTTTTGCAGTTGACTGATTTCCACAATGTCCTGAGCAAATGGATGGTCAACCTGCTGATGAACATGGTGCCAGAGCACACCTGTCCTGATACTATCCCTTTGAGTGACGCTGAAATATCAGTGCAAGCACAACGCAAGATACTGAATACTTTGAATCTTGAAAAAGAAGTAATGGGTCTGGCTGCTCAGATGAGCCAGTTTTCCTCTTATCTAGTCAGGTACTATAAATTCTCCTCAGATTTTATAGCATCAATGTCCATAAAGGAATAGCAATATGAGGCCTGTGATAGCCATAAACTGTGCTACAGGGACTACTTTGTGCTATCTTTGGTAATAATAGTTCCCACCTTTAAATCTGCCAGGGGATGAATGCAGCTACATTGTATGTTTGTATAGGTCAGGAGCCAGCAGTCTTTTAAAAGCTGAGATTTTAGCCATCTCAGCCAAGTTAATAACTTTCAATATCCATTCTTCTATTGTAGGTATCTCTTCTTTCTTCCAGTATTGTCCAATCAACAGTCTTGCTGCTGTTATTAAGTTCAAAATCAGTTTAGTCTCAATCCCTGTACAATCCATTATAATTCCCAAAAGGAAAAATTGTGGCAGGAACTTTATCTTCTTCTTCAGTACATTTTGAATAATCCACCAAATTCTTATCCAAAAGACCTTAATTTTCTTGCAAGTCCACCAAATATGAAAATATGTAGCATCATCACAATCACACCTCCAACATTTCGCTTGGATATTAGGATACATACATGATAATTTTTTGGGATCTAAATGCCATCTATAAAACATCTTATAAAAATTTTCCCTTAAATTCTGTGCTTGTGTAAACTTAACATTTCTAACCCAAATTTTCTCCCATGTTTCCAACATTATTGGTTCCTGAATATTCTGTGCCCATTTTATACTGTCTCCCACTTCTTATGGCTTCTCTAACAATAGAAACCGGGGAGATTCTCTCCATCCTCCCTCAAGTGCTTCTCTTGATATGAGTCTGAGTCAAAGTGGGGAGAGAAAGAGGAGAAACAGGATTTTTAAAAATTCCTTCCTGCAGGAGTTCAGTTTCCTGGGGCACAAATTGCATGTTGAGGAAATGGCAAAGAGCACTTTCCATATTGGAAGGAGAAAAAAGACTTACTTCCAGAAAGACGTATTTCCTCCATTTGTCTCCTCCTGCCACCCTGATGGAGGTGGGGAGAGAAAATCTTTTTGGTGCTGAAGCTGTTGACTTTTGTTTCCCCTCCTTCTCTTCCTATGTTTCTTGCCTATCATGGTGGTATGAGATGATGGGCTCTCCAAGGAGACTGGCATTGAAACGTTTGGTGGGCATGTTTACCTGGTAGCTTATAGAAGCAGGGCACATTCTTCCCTCCCCAAAAATTGCTTCAAAGCACTTTGTGTTGGTTCAAATGCTTAACACAGCTTGTGCAAGCAGTAGTAGTAAAAGCTTCTGAAATAGAACATGGGAAGACAGGCAGCAGCTGCCTTTATAAAAGTTCAAATTGGGGTCGAAAGTTAATAGGATATTTTTGTGCCAGACCAAAAAGGATGGGTGAGTTAGCTGTGTCTATATTTTGCCTTGCTTATATGATCGTTAACTTCCACCATCCCCTGTGTTCATTTATAAGAAGTAAATCAGTAGGAATTACTCACATGTAAAGAAGCATGGCAGCTGGGTGTCAGTCTCACTGAATTTTTGTGTAACTTGAATCCTCATCAATTTATACTTTTGCAGTTGACTGATTTCCACAATGTCCTGAGCAAATGGATGGTCAACCTGCTGATGAACATGGTGCCAGAGCACACCTGTCCTGATACTATCCCTTTGAGTGACGCTGAAATATCAGTGCAAGCACAACGCAAGATACTGAATACTTTGAATCTTGAAAAAGAAGTAATGGGTCTGGCTGCTCAGATGAGCCAGTTTTCCTCTTATCTAGTCAGGTACTATAAATTCTCCTCAGATTTTATAGCATCAATGTCCATAAAGGAATAGCAATATGAGGCCTGTGATAGCCATAAACTGTGCTACAGGGACTACTTTGTGCTATCTTTGGTAATAATAGTTCCCACCTTTAAATCTGCCAGGGGATGAATGCAGCTACATTGTATGTTTGTATAGGTCAGGAGCCAGCAGTCTTTTTGAAATTTTTGAAATTACATTTTCAACTTATCAAATTTCAGGGTCTCTAATTGGGATTTTTAACCTGTATGGAATGAGTAGTGGTACATCTAATATTAACCCATGTGTTAGGCATACTGAATTAGAGGTGTAACAAAATTGTTTCATTTTGTGCTGAAAGTTGATGGGAAATTTTGCTTCTAAGGACAATTTTAGAGATCACAAATGCACAGGCACAGTTTCTGGTAGCTGATAAAGACATTGTGACCTTTTCTGGCTCTCATTTATTACACCATCCCTTCCTACCTTAATAGTTGAGACCCAATATAGCTAAAAGAAATCCTATTTGAATTCCATTATTATTATTTTTTGCATTATGCAAGATGGAAATCATTTTTCTTGTGCAGGACCTTCAGAGCCTTAATTTAGTTCAATATCTTGATCCCTGCATCTAGACAAATTACATTCTTCCTTAACTAGTGTGGTATTTTTATGGTGATTTAAAACACGGTTATAAGTTAGGTGATGTTATCCATTCCTAGTTGCTGCAAAGAAATGGTTTCAGTTACAACCCGTAAGAAACTGGCTGCTTCTGACCCTGATGCAGAACACGAATTGCAACAGTTAGAGAAGATAAAGGTAAAAAAAAAAAAAAGAACTATCCTGTGTTTCCTTGGCTCAGTCCAAATCCTTCCTAAGGTGGTGATTGTGAGTTAATTTTACATAATAGGAATTTTAGAATGAATGGGGGAATTCTTTGGGCCAATATAATTTATTTTAAATCTGCTGCAAGCTTTCATTCTGGAATATTGTTATTGTGTAAGTGGCAGCTTCATAAATGTAGATATACAGATTGATTCCTGTTTTCAAGAAGTGTGCAGCGTGACATGGGAAGGAAGAGAGAGATAAAAATGGAAAGTGATGAACCTTATAGCAATATACCCTTAAACAAAGCCTATCTTGTAGACTTTAGCACAGAAAAGGTCCTTAGTTGGGGCAATGGCATATTTCTGTGACCAACCTCACCTCATTATTTAGATTTTTTTTCCTCAACAGTTTGTCTAGCAGCACCACTTGTAAACAAAGTTAATTGGCTGGTGTCTTGGTGATGGTCGTTGACATCAGCTGCTTCCAACCCCATGTTTTGGGGCTTTCCTAGTTTTATTCTTGTTTGCTTGACAGCTTCCCCAATTGGTTAATGGGTAATTGTTGCCCATAGTTACTGTTTCCCGGTCTACATCCTATGCCTGAAAGGACTCCTCCCGCTCACTCTATTATCACTAATGCTTTAAGATGAGGTGAGTGCTCTACTTTCTAAAAATGAAAGTTTATAGAAATAGTCTCTCCTGTTTAGCAGAAGATATGGTTTTACTCTGCCTTACGGTACTGATGAAGAATGGCATGATTTTTTTAATCCCAGAGTTCTATATGGTTTCTCTTTCCCCATTTTAGAAGAGATCATTAGTTCATATCTAGAAGCCTTAAGAATACTTAATTAACTCTTTAGAAATATTTGTTTCAATAATGTTATTGAGAAATATATCAAACAAGTAGAATTAATGCAATCTAATACAGAAATATATTAAATAAAAAAATAGATATAAAAATGTTATTTTTAATGTATTTAAAAATTTCAAATTAAGAAATTGAGATAAAAAGAAAAAACAAAAAGGGAAAAAGGAAGAAAACAGAAAAAAATAATCTAGTTTGCTCTTTTGATTTATTATCTGTATAAATGTTTTTTAAAATTTAAATCACCTTCCAATTCTACTTTTAAATCCAGTATTTCCATCTCTTTCTTGTAGGTTGTAGTTTTAAATCTGCTTTACCGTCCATTTCACTTTTATTCAATGGGGCTTATTCCTCTTCAATATGGTAATACCTTTTGATCCCATTATAGTCTTAAATAATTGGAAAATCTGTTGGACCTCAAAAATCAAATATTTCCTTTAAGATAGCCATTCGGTATCCAACCTTGAAAGTCTTTTTATCATCCAGAATGTAAACAAAAGATTTTTTCTCACAAGGATGGATCATTTCAATTTATTTCAAAGTCTTGCTTTAATTTAAACTCACTTCAATCCTTTCATTTAAAATCTTTCTGAAATAAGCACTATAATCTCTTTTTAGCTGTATATTGAAAAAAAGAGAATTCTTACAAAACTTCAACCATATAATTTCTTCTTAAATGGATTGAAGAGAAATTCACTCAATGAATACCAATCTTGCAGTTCTGAAGGTTTTTCAACTTTTAATCAATCTTTGATTAAATCAGTCTTTTTCAATCCTTAACAAGCAATAAGAAAAAAATAAACTATAAAGTAATTAAAATATGAGGTTTGGTCAAACTATTAGTCCATAAAAGGTTTTATTACCATGTTTTCACAAAAATAAGATCCTGACTTATATTTTTTTGAACCCTGAAATAAGCACTTGGCCTTATTGCTATGCGCTTAAAAGCCCAATTTTGGGGGAAACAGGGTAACAACACACAGATGATACAAGCAACACAAAAAATATCAGTTCTGCTATCTACTCACAAAAAACAGCCCTCCAGAATATATATGGGTATTCTTAATTGTCTCCTTAATCCAGAGGCTATTATGACTGGATCCAGTATCCAGCTGCTTTTTCAATTGTAATGTCTCTGCCATTCCATAGACTACTACTATTTCTTATTTATTCTAGAATTTCTAGAAGCCTGACACTCAGATTAATGAGCCATCAACAAAGCAATAGAGTGGATCCAATATACCATCCAGTCAGGAGCTTCATCCAAATTATACACAATAAGCAGATAAGGTGGACAAATCAAAATGGACAACACTTTTGTCAACAATTAATTACTATAATTGACTTCTCAGGAATTTGCTGAGGAGCATCCTTGGTATCACAAAAAGAGAATAAGAGGGTACCAATGGCTTTTCTTTGGATTGTCTGGAAAATCACCAGAAGTTTTTCTTTCTTTTTTCAGACAGAGTGCCTGGATTGGATTGAGACATGCAACCTTCTTTTATCTGGAATGAAGACATCTCCCACCAAGTTAATTGACCAAAAGCAGCTTATGCATTACTTTGGATCAGAGGTAGGGAAAGATCCAAATGAGAGAAAAAATATTACATTTGGAATTTACTTTTTAATTGCAATACTGTTATTTTTCTTTAAGATGGGGTGACTCTGTTTTTAGCCACGGGGTGAAAACACTTTCTAAATTGGGAGCCATCGATACAGCCATCCATCTTACAACATCCTCTTTCTATGTTCTATGCATCTACATACACTCCTCAGACTATACATAGATTATTATTATTATTATTATTATTTATTCGATTTTTATACCGCCCTTCTCCCGAAGGACCCAGGGCGGTGTACAGCCAAAAGTAAAAACAGACAATACAATATACAATTTAAAATACAAATTAAAAAACTTATTTTATAATTGGCCTAAAAAACTTTAAAATATATAAAACTAAAACCCCATTAAAATTAATATTAAAAAATTTAAAATCGATAAAATTTAAGCCAGCCCCGCGCGAATAAAAAGATGTGTCTTCAGTTCGCGGCGGAAGGTCCGAAGGTCAGGTATTTGGCGTAAACCCGGGGGAAGCTCGTTCCAGAGTGTGGGAGCCCCCACAGAGAAGGACCTTCCCCTGGGGGCCGCCAGCCGACATTGCTTGGTGGACGGCACCCTGAGAAGTCCCTCTCTGTGAGAGCGTACGGGTCGGTGGGAGGCATGCGGTAACAGCAGGCGGTCCCGTAAGTACCCAGGCCCTAAGCCATGGAGCGCTTTGAAGGTAGTAACCAAAACCTTAAAGTGCACTCGAAAGGCCACAGGTAGCCAGTGCAGTCTGCGCAGGAGCGGTGTTACATGGGAGCTACACGTAGCTCCCTCTATCACCCGCGCAGCTGCATTCTGGACTAACTGAAGCCTCCGAGTGCACCTCAAGGGGAGCCCCATGTAGAGAGCATTACAATAATCCAAGCGAGAGGTAACGAGGTATGAGTGACTGTGCACAAGGCATCCCGATCAAGGAAGGGGCGCAACTGCTGAACCAGGCGAACCTGGTGGAAGGCCCTCCTGGAGATGGCCGTCAAATGATCTTCAAATGACAGCCGTTCATCCAGGAGGACACCTAAGTTGCGCACCCTATCCTTTGGGGCCAATAACTCGCCTCCAACAGTCAGCCGCAGCTGCAGCTGACTGAATCGGGGTGCCGGCATCCACAGCCACTCCGTCTTGGAGGGATTAAGCTTGAGCCTGTTTCTCCCCATCCAGACCCGTACGGCATCCAAACACCGGGACAGCACTTCGACAACTTCACTGGGGTGGCCCGGGGTGGAAAAGTACAGCTGGGTGTCATCAGCGTACAGCTGGTATCTCACCCCAAAGCCACTGATGATCTCACCCAACGGCTTCATATAGATGTTGAACAGAAGGGGCGAGAGGATCGACCCCTGCGGCACCCCACAAGTGAGGCACCTCGCGGTCGACCTCTGCCCCCCTGTCAACACCGTCTGCGACCGGTCAGAGAGATAGGAGGAGAACCACCGATACACGGTGCCTCCCACTCCCAATCCCCCCAACCGGCGCAGCAAGATACCATGGTCGATGGTATCAAAAGCCGCTGAGAGGTCTAATAGGACCAGGGCAGAGGAGTAACCCCTGTCCCTGGCCCTCCAGAGATCATCCACCAATGCGACCAAAGCTGTCTCCGTGCTGTATCCGGGTCGGAAGCCGGACTGGAACGGGTCTAGATAGACGGCTTCATCCAGGTATTGGGGTAGCTGTTGCGCCACAGCACTCTCTACAACCTTCGCAACGAAGCGACGGTTGGAGACTGGACGATAATTACCCAAAATAGCTGGGTCCAGGGAGGGCTTCTTGAGGAGGGGCTTCACCACCGCCTCTTTCAAGGCAGCAGGGAAAACCCCTTCCAACAAAGAAGTGTTGATAATCCCCTGGAGCCAGCCTCGTGTCACCTCCTGAGTGGCCAGTACCAGCCAGGAAGGACACGGGTCCAGTAAACATGTAGTGGCGTGAAGCCTCCCCAACAACCTGTCCACGTCCTCAGGAGCCACAGGGTCAAACTCATCCCAAACAGACTCGACAAGACGTGCCTCCTCTCCCCCGCTTGGATCATCCCAATTTCGGTCCAGACCATCCCGGAGCTGAGCAATTTTATCGTATAGATAACCACTAAACTCCTCGGCACGTCCCTGCAGAGGGTCATCCCGCACCTCCTGATGAAGGAGGAAGCGGGTCACCCGAAACAGGGCGGCCGGACGGTTATCTGGCGACGCAATGAGGGTGGAGGCGTAGGAGCGCCTCGCCTCCCTCATTGCCACTAGGTAGGTCCTAGAATAGGACCTAACTAGTGTCCGATCAGCTTCGGAACGACTGGACCTCCAGGTGCTCTCTAGGCATCTTCTCCGGCGTTTCATCTCCCTCAGCCCCTCGGAGAACCAAGGGGCCGGACGAGATCTGCGCCGGGTCAGAGGCCGCAAAGGCACGACACGGTCCAAGGCCCCAGCCGCGGCCTGTTCCCAGGCCACAACTAGTTCCTCAGTCGTGCCGTGGGCCAGATCCTCAGGGAATGGCCCAAGCTCCGTCAGGAACCTCTCGGGGTCCATCAGGCGCCTGGGACGGAACCAACGTATAGGTTCCGTCTCCCTGCGATGGTGGGTGGCGGTTCGGAAGTCTAGGCGAAGGAGAAAATGATCGGACCATGACATCGGTTCTGTTACTAAATCATCTAATTCCAGATCATTTAACCACTGTCCAGAGATATAAATCAGATCCAGCGTGCCTCCCCCCATGTGCGTAGGGCCATCATTTACTCGAATCAGGTCCAAGGCCGTCATGGAAGCCTGGAACTCCCGAGCTGCTGTCGATAACAAGCCAGCTGATGGCAGGTTGAAATCCCCCATGACTATAAGTCTGGGGGTCTCAACCGCCACAACGGCTAGTACCTCCAACAGCTCTGGCAGGGCTGTGGTCATGCAGCAAGGAGCCAGGTACGCGATCAACAAGCCCAACGGATTCCTATGGCCCCACCTCACATAGAGGGATTCACAGCCGGCAATCTGAGGAACAGTGGCCTCCCTCGGCTCTAGATTTTCCTTAATAACAACCGCCACCCCCCCACCCCTACCTTGGGCCCTCGGCTGATGAAATGCTCGGAAGCCTGGAGGGCACAGCTCAACAAGGGGGACCCCCCCCTCTGGACCCAACCAGGTCTCCGTAATGCCCATAAGGTCCGCGGACTCCCCCTGAATAAGATCGCAAATCAGGGGAGCTTTATTAGCTCATTAGATGAGTACCATTATCAGGGAATAGCAGAATAAATACAGCTATGCATGCACTAAAACTACCCAGGGACAACTCTGTAGGAGGTGCTGACCAGGAACATTGTTTCTGAAAAATTTTACATTAACCAAAGGATGTCCTTCAAGAACTGGAGAGGCCTAAATGTAGAAAAGTAGCAATGAGAACAACATCTCAAAATGGATTTTCTGATTACCAGCCTTTCTCTGCCACCTCAAGGTTTTTCAACCAAAACGAAAACTTCCCCCTCATCCAGAGCATACCCTGGAGACCACTTCTTCCACTCAAGCAGAAGAAATTCCTGATGAAGTCAAGAAAATGGAGCAAGCAGGTTCTGAGCAAAGCCCAGAAAAGGAGCCCATATTGGCAATACAGGTGACTATTTCCATTAGAAAATTAGCACGTTTTTAAAAGCAAAGTTCTTTTTTATTAGCCAGATTAGAATATAATTAAATAAAGAAGTAAAGTGGCAAGTTTCCCCCGTTACGGGTTGAATGCGGGACCCAAGGTGGAGGGGAGGGTGAGGGGTGGCAGCCAAGGAAGCCAAGCCTTGCTACATTGCCCCCAAGGCGGTCCTTCGGCCGAATGTAGCAGGTCCAGACCAGGTCTCCCTTTCACAGTATGCCACTTTCCATATTTAATTTTGGAGCTGCCTGGATGAGGGCAGCCTGCCAGCGGCATCCCCAAGCAGCAAATCCCGTCGCCACCTTGCAAGCCAGCCAGCCTAGCCTGAGCCTGCCAGGCACTCCTGGGCAGTCCCCCCGGGACCGCACGTGAAAAAACGATCACCCCTGCATCACCCAAAGAAGCCGATTGGCAAGAGCTCCGTGTCCAACAATGGGACCAAGTGGGGGCCTTCCTCCCTTTCCTCTTTTGGGCAGTTTTAAAAAGAAAGGGCTGGAAACTTAAAGCCAGGCATGCCCTGCAGCCCCTGCCTCGCCCTCAGCAGCTCTGCACTGGGCAGTGGTTCGGCTTTCCCAGCTGGCCACGACCCCCAATCCCCGCCTAACCTACCCTTCCTCCTGCAACCAGTGGCAGAGACAAAGGTGAGCCAAGCTGAGCCATCACCGCTCAGCCGCTTCCCTTAGCATGCATCTTGCCCCCACCTGGACTGTCTGCTCCTGCCTGCCATGGCTGCCAGTGTTCAGGGAAAACAAAGCTGCACCGCCCACATCGGCCCTCCGTGAGCTGGCCCTCACCTGCCCAAACAGGTTGTGGGAATGTCTGGCTTCCCAGATGCCCCCTGCCCTCTGGAACAGCAGCGGCAGCACATAATCTCCCCACTCTGCTAGTGGCCGCCCCCTTCTTCACATGAGATTGCCCGGCAGTGGGGAGAGAGAGGGAAAAGGTGGCAGCTGCTAGCAGAGAGGGGAGAGTGTGATGTTGGTGCTTCTGGGACAAGGGGAGCTGGAAAGGGTGTGGGTCCAGCTCACCTGGCCTCTCTTCCTCTCACAGCCAGTTTTCCCATTTATGGAGCCACAGTCTCAAACATTGGGGGGCTGCGCAGGAAGAGAAAAGACAGCAAAAATTGCTTGAGCGGAGGTGGGAGAGCAAAGCAAGCAATGCTTCAGGCTGCCAGCTGGCTTTTTTATTCCCTCTTTCTCCCAAGGCAGCCAGGTAGCACCACATGAGGCCATGCTTTATAGCATCCTGTCTCCTCGCATGAGAAGCAACTGAAGGGCCTTTTTGCTGGGAGAACTGCCCTCAGATTCCTCTGCCTTCCTCTGGCGGCCCTTGGCCGAGCACAGCTGCCCTACCAACCGAGGAGAGAAGCGGACCCCCTTTGGTGACACCCCAACCACCTGTGCCCAAAATCTTTCAAGTCTTGAAATGTTTCTTGAAAGTCACCCCAAAGGGGTGAGCAAAGTAGGCTTCTTATCCTACATTCTCATTAGGAGTAGTCCTCGACTTATGGCCACAAATGAACCAAGCTTTCCATTGTTAAGCAAGATTTAAGTGAGTTTTGCTCCGTTTTGTGATTTTCCTTGCCACCATTGTTAAGCGGTGTTTAAGTTCAGTAGTAGTAAATAAATAGAGAGGGAAATCGTAACTTGTTGAGGCCTTTGAGGCGAGCGGCCAGGAGGCGGGGCTGGGTGTGGTGAGTGACATTGAGTTGGCTACGCTCACACAGTCACATAACCATCCAGCCACATCTACCCAGCTGGTCATTAGGGCAGAGAACCAGTTTTTAAATTATTTGAATTCCAGCACTGGTTGCAGCTTTATTGGGAGTATTCAAAAAAGAATAGAAAGTCCTTTCATTGAGTGTATCGGCAGTGTTCCTGCTTTAGGGAAGAAAAAAATAATCATTGTACTGCATTGTCATGTTGATATGATTTTAAATGTCATAACTTGCTCAGAATGGGAGTAGTAAGTAATAGCCTAGTACGGAGCTCTCTTTTCATGGGTGGATAATTGTTTTTAAAGGCAAATTGGTAATCTGAATAAGACTGGAAACATAAATCCAAAATCTACTTCTTTAGGAGCATAATTTTTCCCCCAAATTCCAGTACCTGTGATTCTCCTAAAATTCTTTTGATAACTTCCTATTTATGATGATGCTTTTTGTATCCAAAATCTGACCTTCTATTGAAGAGTTTGGTTTTCCAATAAAGAGACAAATATTACACTGCCTGCTTTTTCTTTTTTTCTTTTAAGCAGGCAAAGCCATCTGTACCTGGTACTAGCAGTGAAATTGCAGACGAAAGCCCTGAGATTGATTATCAGATGAGATACATTGCCCATGATGATAATGTGTATTGCAAAACTTTGACCACCGAAAAAATTCCAGTTTCAGGGGTATGTATTTATGAATCTCCACTGTGCAAGTGGCTCTACTCATAGCCAAGGTGAGCTAATTCAGTTCTTTTAAAGGATGTTAAAATGTGAAATGAGCAGCTGGATCTAACATGTGGGGCACTACCCAATTGGAAGATTTTCTGCACAATCCCCTCTGAAAGTAATGGAAACTATATGAAACCATGGACGTACTCTTGTGCAACTTCTAATTTTTTTGATTGAATCGCTACATGAGAAACGACATGGAGAAAGAACATTAATGAGACCAACTTCTTTAGAACTTCTCTGCCTCGGGCAACCAAATTTATTGATCAGAGGTGTACAGAAAATTGCTAAGTTCAGACTTGCTCTTTTATTTCAGTGGTCCTATCGCTCCATGTAAATTTTTTGCCAAGGCAGTATGTCACTTTCTTTTGCTCGAGTCTCTTTTCATAAGGTACTTATTCTTTTAATTCTAGAGAGAATTGTATGCCAGCCAGCCAACCACTGAATTCTCTAAAAAGGAATTTCAGATACTAGCTTCATTAGAAATTCTGGAGGAACGGCTCATGTGAGTACCAAAAAGTTGATCAAGGGAGATGTATACTTGCCCAGACTTACTGTTGCTACAGAAATATTAGATAAACCTGAGAACCAGACACTCTTTCATGAGTCTAGTAATACACATCCCTTCTATGTTTTCTATTCTGCTGACACACTCCCATTCCCCTGAGAATTTCTCACAGACTTAAACCTATTTGGTGGTTGACATCCAGCTCTGAGGTCTACAGACTTGGCGGTTGTGAATGTTTGAATTAAGTAAGAATCTGAAATCTCTGCTATGTCTTTTAGGGCAGCCTTTTTGAACATTGTGCGGAGGTGAGGGTCTAACTTCAAGTCAGTCTGGACAAACTCCTGCAGTTTTCTTGGCAAAGTTTTTAGGAAGTGTTTTGCCTGCTTCCTAGGGATGAGAAAAAGGGACTGGCTGAAGGTCACACAGCTGACTTTCTGCCTAAGACGGGACTAGAATTCATTACTTTCCTAACTTCTAGCCTTAATCACTACAACAAACCAGTTCTCCAACATAGTGGAGATTTTCCAATATATTTTCCAATATAGTGCCTTCCCTATGTATTAACATGGAATTCTAGGAATTGAGGAAAAGTTTCAGAAAATGTCCTCTTGAAGTCTTTCCAAAGGTTTATCATTGTGATTACACAAAACTAATGGAAGGGATAAAGAAAGATTTAATTCCAAACAGTGTATGTAGAAACACCAGAACTATGGAAGGAGGTATAAGCTAGATGCTAATAACTCTAGAGCAGGCCTGTCAAACTGTAGGCGGGCCAAATGTGTCACGCGCAGGCCATACCACCCTGGCTCTGGAAAGGCAAAAAACATCACAATACGTCACAATACTCACATGACGCAATCGAGTTTGACACCAATGCTCTAGAGGGACATAGAGAAGATTGATTGTAGATATTGCATCTGCACTAGATTCACACAGAAAAGAAATGGTTATAATAACTTTAAAGCAGAGGAGCAGGGGCATTGTATGGGGATCCCCCTGGAACACAATCACCCCAGTAGGCTACAGGAGCAATAGAGATTCCTGCCTGATCTGATAGTGAGTGTTGTACATTTCCAATATATCTTTTTTCTTTACTAAGGAAAATTATGGGGGAAGAATGTTCATAAATCAAAATGGCTTTTGCATTACTGTACGGCTGACTAAAAAGACATCTGAAAATCTTCTCAATCTCTCATGAATATTCTGTAGCACAACTCATTGAAATAAGTGTTTCAATTAGATTTACACAAAAAAATTCTTAGGGTTTCTATAAATCAGATTAGCAATGCATGATAATCATGTACGTCTTAAATCCATCTTTGCCTCCGTTGGATATAAAGTGGGCTCTGCAGGAGAAGGTAGGAAATTTCTACTCAGCTCATCTCTTTAAGCCATTTTTCTTCAGTCTACTTTGCTACCTGAAAGGAGCTGGAGAGGGAGAAAGCTTTTAAATAAAGTAAGGAGGGAGGTTGTGTCACTTTATCCACATTCATCTTTGTGAGGAGACTTCCATTATTCTCATCCACATGGCAAATCCATACTTGAGGGTGTGTGCATGTCTTGTTTGGCCATTCTTCAGACAAAAAAAAAGTGTCTTGGACCAGCCTTGATGCCTCCCATTCTGATTGGGTATCCATTAATTTTGCCTAGTTGGTCTTTATAAGTTGGTATCTTAACTCCATGCTATCTTGGCTTCTGTTCTTTTAGAGATGCTGAGAAACGAGCCCAGGAAGCTGAGGAAAAGTCAGAAACCCTTCACGAGGAATTGGAGGAAGCTCTGAAAAAACTCCAGGATATAGAAGATGAGGAACCAGAGTTTAAAGATTTTGGCAAAAAAGCAGAAAAATCTGAAAAAGGTATGATTAAAACCTCAAAGATGGAATTTTAAATTCCTAAAAGAAATACAGATCATTTTTTACATTCCTCTTTTAGTCCTTCAGATATTCTGAGGTTTGTGGTCAAATACATCTGTAGCAGTGGTGGGCTCCAAATATTTTAACAACCAGTTCTCTGCCCTAATGACTGGCTGGGTGGGCGTGGCTGGAGGGGGTCATGTGACTGAGTGGGCGTGGCCAACTTTACATCACTGTATGGAACAGGCAGGATTGGGGAGGAAATCCAGAGGTCTCGGAGGCGGGGAGAGAGACAGATCCAACCTCTGTGTGTGTGTGTGTGTGCATGTGACAGAGAGAGACTGCATCAAGCTATACTGGGAAAGCTGGCTGCGAGAGGCAGAGAAGCTGGGTAAGCTGGATCCAGATGCTTCCCGGATCCCTTCGTCTCAGAAGCAGCAACCTTGCACTCTCCCCTCTCTGCTAACCCCCTTTTTCACATGGGATTGCCCAGCAGCAGGGACAGAGAAGGAGAAGGGAGCAGCCACTAGCATTGAGGGAGAGTGCCACACAGAAACAGGAGCACACAAAACTCTGCCCCTTCTCCCTCTCTTTCTCCATTGCAGAGCGATCCCGTACGAAGAAGGGGGCTAGCAGAGAGGGGAAGAGTGCGAGGTTGCTGCTTCTGGGATGAGGGGACCCAGGACATGTCTGGATTTGGCTCACCTCGCTTCTCTTCCTCTTGCAGCCAGCTTTTCCAGGCTGTTTTTTGGGCTGATTTTAGCCCAAAAAATGGCCGATTTTGGCTGGAATTTTTGGGCCGTTTTTCAGGCCAATTTTGGCTGGAAAAATGGCCTGAAAATGGCCAAAAACTGGCCCCAAAAACAGGTGGAGGCAGGGCCAGCTGGTAGTCTGATTGGTTCTCTGAACTGCGCAGAATCAGAACAACCAGTTTGTGTGAACCGATCTGAACCGACAGCAGCCCACCTCTAATCTGTAGGGCACTAGTTTGAAGACAGCATAATGAGTTATTGTGATAATTTCAGATGTATATACTTTTATGATGTATATATTGAAGAACTGGGATTGAAATAAGATAGATTGCATGAAATAGCTCTGAAAGCTAATATCAGAATATCCGGAAAATGTTTTATTTGACTCTACCTTTTTGGATATATTACATAGTTTGTTTTAACCATGGTTTGTTGAATAATGATTAGAATCACACAAGTTGTAGAACTCCGGATCGTGGCTTACATTTAAAATAATTGTGTCACACAACATTATGGGAAAACATTATGGGTTAGAGTGATAAGTGGCTCTTGTAGTAATTTATTGGTAGTCCTTGATTTATGACCTCAATTGGGACCAGAATTTGTTGCTAAGCAAAGTGGTTAAGTGAGTCACGCCTGATTTTACAAAAAAATTTTTTGCCACGTTTAAGTGAATCAATGCAGTGGCTAAGTGAATCACATGGTTGTTAAATGAATCCAGCTTCCCTTCATTGACTTTGCTTGTTGAAAACTGGATGGGAAGGTCATAAATTGCGATCAAATGACCTCTGCCTCCTTTTTTGTTCAAATGGCTTTTTAAAAAACTTTCTTGGGACTGTGGGTATGTACTTATGCAGCTCATTAAGAATTGTGCACGGAGGGACAACTATGGATTATCCAATCTTTTTTTATCCCTGCTATAGGGATTATTTAATACTTCCAATTATCTTCTATTGCAGAAACTTCTCGTAGGAAAGTGTCTGACAAAGCTGGACTTTCTAAACCACCCACTCCTCGACCTAAGAAATCACCCAAACCCAAGCGCTGAAGAAGTGTGTGGCTGCAAGAAATCCTTTGGCTCCTGGTTGTTGTTGTAGTGATTTTGGAGCACTGAAATACAAAATTACAATTGCAATTCTTCTGGTTGTATTAATAAGTTATAGGGACAGGAATTAAATGAAGATTCTAAAATTCTCGTTTTTATTATTTACTTAGAAAATCATCAATGTCTAATTTTGCCTTGTTCTGACATGTACCATACATTTCCAGAAACTGCAGATTGGGTTAAGAATATCTCCAGGGCAGCTTTTATTATGCCATTTTTATTTTTTAATAAGATGTTTTGCAGTATGTTACAGCACACAGCATGAAGTATCATCTTTGGCATGATCTCTTTGCCTCTCACAAATTTTCTTGTAACAAAGTGCTGAGAGTGAAGGGTATCAGCACTGCATCCCACCAGTGTTGTCTTGGGAAGATGGCCTTGAAAAATGAGAGGAAATGAGGCTTTTTAAGAAAGAAAAAAAAGCATTCATTCACGAGCCAAGAAGACTGTCATTTCCATTCTGCTAGAGAAGTTTTATATATCTTGTTTTTGAATGATATCAAAATTAAGAGGCTACAATTATTTTTTCATTGTTGATCTTATAGTTTCAGACCCCTGAGGCATTACTTCATGGGTTTAAAAGTATTTTTATTTTTTTTACTAATTGGTTTCACTTCGCATGTGACTAGTACAGTCACTTTTGGGCACAAAGAACATCTAAAAAGTCATACATGAGTGATTATCTCCCATATTAATTAATGGCAGGGTGATCATAACAAGATCCAGGCTAGCCCAGTCATGGATGGCTAGCCCAGTCAGTCCAGACTGACTCTAGCAAAATCAAGAAAAGGAGTCAACAGATGGATCCAACAGGGCAGAAAATTTTCCTTACGAGTAAAAATCCATCATTATGGTTTGAAAACTGAATTATATGCCAGTGATGATAATCCTTTCCCAGTAAGATACTATAACACATGGTGACTAATTGATTCCACATACTTTTTAGATGAAATGGATTTTCCAGAGTCTTCTCAGTTAAAATTTAGATCTGGTCTTATATCAAAACATCATTGCTGGCAAAGGGATAGGGCAGGAATTCTCTTAGATCTCTCAGTAGTTTTTATTAAGTTCTCAACTTATCAATGTATCTTCTTCCAAAGAAGTGCCTCTGCTTGAGATGCAAATGTATATTCAAATATCTCAGCTGGCAGTTGCTGTCTGGTGTGAGAAGCTGGCAGGCAAGCTGTGACACTGTAGAGGTGGAAAGTTTTCTGTCTATTCACTATAAGGGTATTATACAAGACTGATAATAAATGAATGTGGGACTGAATGGTCTTGAAAGAGAAGCTCCATTTCAGCTTAGTTGAGACATTAAAACCCCAATCAAGACATATTTGAAGGAAAAGGACACAGGTACAGTATGTGAGCTCCTACAAGCATCTTTGGTGGGCTCTCTTCTTTTAATGCTTCCATTCCTCTCAGGAAGCAAAGTTGGAGAAATTATCATCCAATACAGTCTATTTTGTTTTTAGCTTTCCTTTTAAAACCAAAAGAGAAATGCAGCCTTCAAATTAGTTTAAATTACTGTCTCTTCCTCTCTCTAGATATATCGTCTCTATCCTTTTAAAATTAAGTTAGGAAAAAAAAAGGCTAAATCACAAAACAATGGAATCACCTGACAACCCTTTGTTGGAATGTCTCTCATCCTGCTGATGCTGTCAAATCCAGTTGTCTCAATAAAGCAATTGAGAGATGGAGAGGGATGTCCAACATTGGCAACTTTTAAGACCTGTGGACTTCAAGCTGGCTGGGATATTCTGGGAATTGAAGTTCATAAGTCTTAAAATTGCCAAGGTTGGACTCCCCAAGTCTAGGATAAACCTTGAAAAATCTTTATACTAAAGAATCTCAAAATTTCCCCTTCTCTGAGCCTAGAATGGAGAAGGAAATCAAATCCCTTCTTTTCTTCTTTCAGCCTGGCACCAGTGAGTTCCTCAATGAGTCATCCTGAACTGAGGACTTATTAAAATTTGCTTTAATTTCCCAAAGAAGAGAGAAAAGGATCCTCATTAGTATCCTAGTTTGGAGAGAAGGAAACACACTTGTTGGCCAGGAGGCAACTAAGCAATTTTATCTATCCTTTTCCTTTCATTCCATCTCTTCCTTTCGTTAAATGAACTAAGCTGACTTCCATCACACCCAAAATAGCAACGTTTATACGTATGTAATATGCATATATGTTTGCAAATGAGTATACTTCATAACAAGAACTAATGACATACTGTGCCAATTCTATATCAGTTTTACTGGATCTTCTTGATCAAGGATCCCAAAATCCTTGATCTTAATCATTGACATAATGACATATTATGCCAATTCTACACCAGTTTTACTGGATATTACTTCTTTCTTGATCCCAGTTCAAAATGATGTTATCAAGATCTAGAAACTATAATGTTTGATGTAACAACTGTATTGTACATGTTAAGATCTTGCCCAAATGCTAAAATCATTCTTGAATACTATGTTGTTGTTTTTAAGAATAGAATAGAATTCTTTATTGGCCAAATGTGATTGGACACACAAGGAATTTGTCTCAGGTGCATAAGCTCTCAGTGTACATACAAACAACAAGTGATAAATTATTATCATAATCATCATAAAATGCATTCACCATATAACACTTAGTGATAGTCCCAGGATACTAAATAAGCAATCAACAGAAATCATACTAGGAAACTAAATAATTTAAATTGTAAGATTCAAGTAACAAAGTTATAGTCATAAGAAGATAAGGAAATAGATAATAGGAAAGATGAGAAGGATAACATCAATACAGCCCTACTAGGTAGTTTGACAGTGTAGTGGGAATTAGTTGTTTAGCAGAGTGATGGCATGAGGTGTGGAGGGGAAACTGTCCTTGTGTTTAATTGTTTTGGTGTGCAATGCAGTGATGAAATTCAGCCGGATCTACCCGGATCGCGCAATCCGGTAGCGCCGGCGGTGGGAGGCTCCGCCCACCTGCCTGGATGTCATCATGTCCCATTTTTTACCCTCTGCACATGTGTGTGCTCACATTTGCAAGCCAATAGGGAAAGGTAAGTGAATTTCACCCCTGGTGGTCTATAGTGTCGTCTAGAAAGAAGTAGTTTTGGGTGCTGTTCCATGTCGAGATATGGCAGCTCACTTTTCTTTATCATAAGAGTGTC
Organism: Ahaetulla prasina; assembly: GCF_028640845.1. NCBI lineage: Eukaryota > Metazoa > Chordata > Lepidosauria > Squamata > Colubridae > Ahaetulla > Ahaetulla prasina. Next base: position 124,004,741 of record NC_080541.1, read on the forward strand.
CAATAAGTTTGTTTTGAAGGAGGAGGAAGGACCAAATGAATTAAAGAACCAGTTAGTCCAGGGTTCTTGTTAAGGGACAAATGACCAACTTTACATTATCATTATTTTGACATGTGAAGACCTACGGCCCTTAAGAATTCTGTAAATATGGGAAAGGTGAGAAAAGAGAAGATAACAACCAACAGTAAGATGAATGGATGAACTCTATTTCAACAGCAATGGATATACTGTACCATTGTGACTCTTGATAGGCCAGGCTGAGAATAGATCATTCTGAAAAAAGTCTATCTGATTGCTAAGAATGGTTCTTAGTAATAATAATACAATTTAAAAATAAATAAATAAATGTAATAGATTTTACAAACATAGAACTATTTTTTTAAATGATATATATATTTTAGTCAACTACATGAGTCTCAGAGGTAAATTCATATGTCAGGATTTACAACACTGTCATTTGTATGAGATCTGAGTTTGTTAACTTTTTACTTGATTCCTATTATTATTTGAATTTTAAGCAGAAGATTTAGTTGCCAATTATGTGGTGAATTGTATCAACTATAGCTTGAAATCATGATCTTTTGAATTCTACAATTTCTATAACATGGGGGAGTCCTTGCCCTTGGAAGTTTCTGGATTATTGTCACAACCTGAAGAGTTGTAGCCAAGGGATGTTTGATTTACTGCAACTGAAAGGCTCAGGGGGTCAAAGGGTAAAGGCAGAACAAGGGTCGGAGGTTTTTCAGAAGACAAGTTCTGCAGAGTATGAAGATAACGGAGCTGGAGAGCAGCTGGAGTATGAGACAATGTCTCAGCTGCGATCTTCAGAGATTCAGAAGCAGCTTTTTCACCTTCAGCAGCGATCACCTACAACACAAAGGCCATTTGAGAATTGAATCTCTTATTTCTATAACCATATCACTGATAGCTAAATTAGAAAGAAAAAGTATGTTCTACCCTCTATATTGTGTGATGCTGTATTACTTTGTCCAAGAATCATCCGTGATATTTAGCTTAGTCCCAATTTTGTCCAGTGTTCACTAAAAAAAGGGTGTGCATAAGAGCATAATAAATAAATAAATAAAAAATAAATAAATAAATAAATAAATAATCAATAATCAATAAATAAGGGGCGTGCATAAGAGCACAAAAGTGCCTACTGTTCCTGTCCTATTGTTCCCTTTATTATATCAAATTAATATAGCTAATGCATATTCTTTACTTATATATATATATATATTCTTCATGATATTTTTTTTTTACTTATGACAATGTTTGTGTATACTGTTGTGACAAAATGAAATTAAAAAAAAATATATCTTAACCACTGTTCCTATACACAGCACAGATTCTTTTTTAGTTCTTCCCCTTCAGCAATTTACAAGTTAATTTCTATTCGTGTGGATGCAGATTATTTATTGCGCAGCATATTTTTTATGTTTCATAGCAAAATAATAGTATTTTGTGCAAGCACTTTCTCAGGAAACCTGGTAACTAAACTCACACAAAAGAGTAGGGAGATGAAGCAGGACAGAATGTGTTGTCTTACAAGTTATGAAAAGCTGTAAGATTCATAGTTATCTGAAATTGGAAAGTAAGCTATGAAGACTACTTTATGGGAGGTCACTCAATTCTTTCTGTCTGCTTGCTTGCTTACAATTAATCTGGTATTATTGTATGGGCTGTCAGCCTCCTCAATAGTAGGTTTCTTTTCCTCTGTCCTGCCATTCCCCCTGAATCCAATGCCACCAGAGGAAAAGCATTTTCCCCCTGTGATCTCCTGTAATAAAAATGTACTGCTAACTTACCCTCACTTTAGCATGACGCTGGGCTTCTGCTTGTGCAGATAGTGACACCTGGAGCTCAGCTGGCAGCCGAATGTCTTTACTGAAATAAAAATAGGAAACTGAAGGAAAGGCTACTCTCCAGGTTTAGAAACAATAGAAGACGCTTGACATCTTGAGAATATATGTATTTTTGGTTACTATTTTTTTCATATCATGATCTAATTACACCAACTTAATACAGCTTTTTACTTCCGAGACAAATCTTGGGCTGGTATGCTAGTTAAATGTTTGTCCTAGGTGCCTTTAAGTCAGCTCATTTGGAGTTTCACTACCAATATCTCCATACCATGCCAACTGATTTCTTAACCACATTGCCTATTTCAGGAATCAGATTAGGGTTGGGATTGGGGTTCTAGAAATAGCCTGCCTACCATGGGTTGATCCCTGGATTGTTTTGACATCTGTCGAAGTTTAGAAGTGAGAGCCATTCTCATAAGAGATCAATCCTGTATTATTTACAGATACAAATTTTCTTCAAAGATAAAATTTTATTTATTAATAAAGACACTGGTGGTGTACCTACTCTGTCTTTTTATTTCTTTTGTTCACAGTCCAGACCAGAGGTGAAATGCTCCCAGTTCGGACTGCATCAGCTGATCCGGTAGCAATGGCGGGTGGTTCGGAGAACTGGTAACAAAAATCCCTGCCCCCGCCCCCGCCCATGCCCACCCAATGCCCGGTCACCCACTTTCCTGCTTGCCACTTCTTTTAAAAAATGCTTTTAAAAGTAAAAAAAAAGGCTCTGACAATCCCAGCTGAGCCACACGATCGTCAGAGCCTTTTTTTTACTTTTAAAAGCCTTTTTTTTTACAACCTATTCGGCTGAATAGGTTGTAAAAATGCTTTTAAAAGGTAAAAAAAGGCTCTGATGATCCCAGATGAGCTGCCTGATCGTCAGAGCCTTTTTTTTTACTTTTAAAAGCATTTTTTACAACCTATTTGGCCGAATAGGTTGTAAAAAAATGCTTTTAAAAGTAAAAAAAAGTTCGTGCATCACAGCTGATCACACCCCCCATTCTGTTCTACTTACCCCATGCCTCCTTTTGGCGTGCACTACGCGCATGCACGCACCTTGCATTTGGTGTGTGCTGTGCACTGCGCACACGCATGCACAGCCAGCAAACTGGTAGTAAACCAGTTCAGATTTCACCACTGGTCCAGACTCTCTCAATGAACTCTGTATAGGGAGGTTTGACCACAATTGCAAAAGCTGTGTCCCTTACATGGCTACTCGGGACTATATCCCCACCAACCACTATTCCCAGTTAGATTAAGGAGGCTATCACGGAGAGCTGATATTCTTCTCCTAAGCCCTATCATCACATTCTCCTACTTATCTTTTTTGGAAACAGCAAACGTGATATACTCCAAAGGACCACCATTTTTTGAATTTTATGGGACTCACAGACATATGCTCCAATCCCTTTATGCCATATCTCCAAAGCTCAAATGCAATTCAACTAAGATTTGTCATACCCTCTCTCTCCAAAATGTCTCTGGTCAGTCTTTGGAAGTTCTGTCCTATGATTTCATTCACTAGGATCTCACTTTGAAAAAGCTGAAGACAGGGGACCAAGGGTGGTCTTATTCTCTTTCAGAGTTGAAAACAGACTTGCAAGGCCTTGAATTCATTACTCTTGCTCCCTTTTGTCTCCTCTATGCATTTTACACAAACAAATGCCTTTTCTAAAATTTCCCTCTTTTGTATGGCTGCCATGGCATCACTATTTACATGCAAGGCGACTCTACAGGAATAAATCAAGGCCAAAGCATTTTGGAAGTGTTAGGGCAGAGGCACGAGTCCATATATAGAGTTATAATCCATGAATGGTTTCCAAGTTGATTTAAATTTTACATCAGACATTTTTTACCTAGGAAGTTATTTTTGACCCTCAGGCATATTCCCATAGTTTAGTTTACCAATCTTCTAAAAAAGTAAGTACATGCTATTTGGACATTGTTGTTCTTCAAGTGTAATCTAACCTGTACAGAATACAATGGAACTTTAATTCCTATGAACTGGTTGCAATGCCTCTGTTAACATAATTCAAGTCTGCATTGGGGTTTTTTAGATACTTATGCTCACAAGTTATTTTGTCAGGGAAACAACTTGGAAGGAAGTAATATTCTGAGTATCTTATCTCTAGTTAAAGTTGCTAGTTGTAGTTTTTCTGGCCATTTACTTTCCGTTCTGGATGGAGATGTCAGTGCAGAAAGATTGAAAACAGATTGCAACAAACTTGCAGTCCTTTTTTAAAATCAAGTTTAATCAAAGAAAACATTAAACATTTGTGTAACATTTTCAATATCACAGAAACCCTTGGTATCTTAAACACTTGTTACAAGCCTCTGTTCTTATATTGTTGCTTGTACTCATAAACACTATACAATGGAGATTCATGCCTAGACTCACAACACAGCAAGGACCAAGTAAAATAGCACAAAAGGGTATGCAGGCTTTGGAGTTCTCCAACACTCTTCATTGGAGACAATGTTATAAAAAATAATACAAAAACAGGTTGGAGAAAAAGCCAGGAAATCTATAACTAAGGATAGGTGTTTCAGCTATGAGGTCTGCAATTCAAAGCCAGGATAAATATGAAGGCAGACTGATTGTCAGTGGAAATATTACCAGATTATAATATTCCTGTCTGTTTCCATCATGCTCAAAGGTGGGTTTTTGTAACCTCTTGCCTAATGAGGATTCTGGAAAATGCAGCTCTCATTATGTCATTTTTATTGATCCTAATAAAATCAATTTAACAATGGATTTTATATTTCTTCATGGACTGGCATAACTATTAATTATAGGCCATTATAGAATATGTAATACTTGAATGGAAAGTTACAAATTATACCTAACAGTTAAAGATTTCATTCTTTTCCTCTCCTAATATTTTGACTTTTTTTGGTTTTACAGTGTACAGATTTCATACCTACATTTCTGTCAGCTCAACTTTAATCCCCCACTGACAGGTGATGGCATCCACGGCCACCTGCATAAAAAGAAAAAAGAAGGCGAAGGAGGTGGAAAAAATATTCAAAGTAAAAGCCCACAATTATTTGTGATATCTAGCTTGGCAGGTATTGAAAACAAAAGCTGGATTGAATATATACCGTATTGGTCAAGCTTTGCAATGCAATTCTTACAAATTCGCATCTTTTGAAATAACTTTTAAGAAAGAGAAACTGTCCAATAACAAGGGAGCATTATTTTATTAATGCCAATTCACAGATTACAATGTAAATATTTGTGATGGTTTTGCCCATCATGCAGAGTTATCACAAAATCCTCATCTTGCTCACCTTTATCTCCTGGCTGATGTTCTTTCTCTCCATCAGTATGTCAGTGAAAGTCCAATGTGCCAGCAAGCGCTTTGTGATAGTCTGTACCAGCATCTGAACTGCATTAGAACGATTAGCGAGCGTGGTCATCAGCAGAGTAACATTCTCCATTCGATAGTAGCAGACAGTATTTAATTCTAAAACAGCCATATCATTGGTGATTACCTACAATAAATAGAAGGGATTACAGACAATCTTCAATGTAATAAGATGGTAGTAATTTTGTCAGTCACTGGAAAGAAATTGGAAATCCAGGACATTCAAAAATTGAGCAATGTTATTATTGAAGTATCTGGGCTGGTAAAGATTATAGGAATCTCACTAGATAGATTAATAACATCTGTGTGGCATGTGTTTTTGTATGGAGAAGTGACAAAGCACAACTATGACAAAGTTTCTTAAAATTATGTAATTAGTTCATCTTACAATTGAGGTATCAGCTGTAAACTTTTGACTGCCAACAACGGATTGATTGATTGATTCAATAGAATTCAGAATCATATTACTCTGAGTATTTTACAATTAAAACAGTGGAAAATAATTGAGGAAAAGAACATGTGCACCTGAACAAAACACAAATTACCTTACAAAAAACTCATCATGGTCTCAACAAACCACCTAGTTTCAGGCCAGGGAGCCCAGACACATTTTCAAAGATTTGTCAAACTCTTGTAGGGTAGGAGTTGAATCTCACTGGTCAGGCAGAATCATGAAAACGGGTGTGCCTCAAAGAACCAGGTGCCATGAAAGCCCTTACAGGTGACAATCAGTACCTTGAATTGCACCCAGATGCAGACTGGCAATCAATGCAGGTTGTGAATCATTAATGCACATGGGTGTATCAAGTGTGGCCATCACTGTAGCATTTTTCGACTAATTGTAGCTTTCAAGTGGTCTTCAAGAGCAGTCAAATTGCAACATTCCATTATGAGGCAACCAAAACGTAAGTGACAGTCTGAAGAGCTTCCCATTCTAGGAATAAAGCACACAAAATGGACCTGTGCAAAGATCATCCTAGCCAAAGCTGCCACCTGGTCTTGAAGCAGTAGTTGTGGGGCTATGATGGTTCCCAAGTTATGCACTGGTCTCAAATGGAGAAGTGCCACCCCATCTGAGACCAAAGGTGAAAAAAAGAGATCCAGGGGCCCATCCATTTAGTCTTCTCAGGACTGAAGCTAAGGCTCTCCATCCAGACCTGAACAATATCCAGGGATTGGGTTAGGACATTGACATTGGACAAGCAAATGTTGACATGTACAATTGAGTATCGCCTGCATATAGATGATACCAGTCCCAAACTTCACCCAGCAATTTCATGTAGATATTAAAAATCAGAGGCAGGAGCATGGAACCCTGTGACACTCAACAAGAAAGGAGATGTGAACACAACCTCTCTTTCTCTGTTAACACTGACTGGAACTGACCACTAGGGAAGGAGAACCACTGCAATATAATGCCACCCATTCTTAATCCCCCCAGTCTGTCCATTAAGATACCATGGTAGAAGGTACTCAAAACTGCTGAGAAATCAAGATGGTTACAGTACCCTATCCTGGCTTGCCAAATGTCATCAAAAAGTGTAATCAATAGAGAATCTATGTAACTTGCTATAAAGCATGAAAATCCTTCTGAATGGAGAATCAATGTAACTTCTTTCTATAATGTGTCTGCTTGGCAACTGTCTCATTTCTTGATTAATCCATATGAGTTTCTCCAGCAGGTAAACTAGAAAAGCATGAGTAAGCTATAACTAAACTCACTTACCTCACATAAAGGAATCTCTAAAGTTTTGAGACGAATGTCTATTTTGTGGTAAGTATCCAGACAGGGAAGGAGAAAAAACAAGCCTTTTAGGAGAAACAGAACAGCATGGAAGTTACATGATAGGAATTAAGAGCACACTTTTTGATGCTCATTTTATCAAGTTATCATATTGGGACTTTATATATAGAAAAATTGTTGGCTGATCATCAGGTGCAGTCTAACAACGCATGTATTTATGTGCATGTTTGTGTGTATCTGACCCAGCATCAAATGACTAACAAATTAAGGTCAAGTCATATTTGAGAAATAGTGGCCATTTATGTTGCTATTACAGTTTTCTTTATAGTGACCATGCACACCTTCCTTTTTAATAAAAGTAATAGTGACCTGATGAAGATTGGAATCATTTTCCCTCAAATGTTAAAAAAAAATTGTGCATTTATGGAAAAACCAAAAAGAGATAAAAAGTTGTTGCAGCCAAAATATCCCCATTAAAAGGCTTGCTCTAACCTTCTGATTCCATGCCTAGTGATCGAAAAGGAGAGTTAATCTCCCAGTAACCATTTTATAACAAATCTTATAAGAAATCAAAAATAAAAATGAGGTTCAGTTGTGTACTATTATCACAATATGACTTAAGGTTTCTAGGTTTTGCTGCCTATGTTTATACTACAGAAACTATCAACCATATTCCCACAAATGTGTTGTGGGAATCTAGTACTTGTCAGATTATGTTTGCCATGCAGATTCAAAAAACTGAGTTAAATAAGTCATGTTTTACTTATTTAACCAGGGGTTATTTGCATGATTCTTAGATTTTCCAGTAACCTGGAAAAGATAGGTTTTATTTATTTATTATTTATTTATTTATTATTTAAATTTTTATACCGCCCTTCTCCCGAAGGACTCAGGGCGGTTTACAGCCAGATAAAATAAACAGTCCTATTACAAAATAAATACTATTAAAATCCCACTAAAAACTTATTCAATTTGGCCGCAATTAAAATTTAGCAAATAATAAAACCCATTAAAAACCCATTAAAAACCCATCAATAAAACCCATTAAAAACCCATAAAAAACTAACCCAGTCCAGCGCAAATAAATAAGTGAGTTTTGAGCTCGCGGCGAAAGGTTAATCTTACCATGTCATGGGAATGGTTTGGTTTGCAGAAATGACTGGAATCTTTTTCTCCAGCTGATATCTTTGACAAATAATTTCTGAAGGTTTATAAAATGCTTTAAAAATCTTGAACAGAAACAATAGTGGATTGGAGTAGTGACCATCACATCTTTTGCCTTAACATTTTAATATATTTTTGCCTACCGTTCCTGTCCTATTGTTTTTCTTTTCTTCTTCATATATATATATATATATATATATATATAAATATATATATATATATATATATATATATATATATATATATATATATATATATATATATATATATATATTTGTTTTCTAGGTTTTCACGGGTGTTTGTATGTAGGTCTTTGGTTGTTCGGGTTTTCTCCTGCGTAAAATTGGAAGTGTCTTGGCGACGTTTTGATGAAGTCTCATTCGTCATCTTCAGGCTTCAGCTTCGTGCTTCTGGGAGCAATGTGTGATCGCAGCTGTTTCTTCCTTTTAACTGCTAGTGGGGGGTTGAACTGATTGGGTGGGAGCTTGGCTGTGCTCTGATTGGATGGGGTTTTTTTTGTGCTCTGATTGGCTGGGGGTGTGTCCTGTGTTGGTGGGGGCTTGGTTGTGCTCAGTCTAGTCTGTGCTGCAGGGGGATTTGAGCTGGTGAGCTGCATAGCTGTTGTTTGGCTTTGTGGTCGTGCTACATCTTCATAGTGGGTGTCAGTCTGCTGCATGAATGGATTGGAGGGGTTTGAAATGGCTAATGTTGCAGCTGCGGTCTGGCTTCTGGTCCTTGGTCGTGCTTTATGATCAGTGTGGGTTTGGGTCTGCTTTCTGGGTGGATGTGCGGTGGTGACATCCTGTGTGGACCTTGTGAGTGTGGGTCTGGTGTCATTCCTCGTGTTAGGGACTCGTTTGTCAATAAGGGCGGTTTCCAAATGGCTGGTAGGCGGAGGTGTCATCTCGTTTGTTCATGCTGTGTGGGCGTTTTTCTATCTCAATGGCTTCTCTGATTATTCTGTTGTTAAAGTGTTCAGTTTTGGCGATAGTTCTGGTCTTTTTAAAGTCAATATCATGTCCTGTGACTTTAAAGTGTTGGACCAGGGAAGAAGTTGGTTCCTCTTTTCTGACTGAGTTCTTGTGTTCTTCAATGCGTGCACTTATTCTTCTGTTGGTTTGTCCAATGTATGTGATGGGGCAGGCGGTGCATGGGATTTCATATACTCCTTGATTTTCTAACTCAATTTTGTCTTTGGGGTTTCTTAGGATGGTGGATATTTTTCTGTTTGTGCAGAATGCTGTCTTGATGTTGTGTTTGTGGAGGATCTTGCTGATTCTGTCTGTGGTGCCTTTTATATATGGGAGGAGGGCTGTGCCGTTTTCTTGTTCTCTGTCTTGGATTTTAGTGGGGGGTTCTTTTTGGATTAGCGTGGTAATCTTATTTCTGGGTGCACGGCTGAAGCCTGAAGATGACGATGAGACTTCAACAAGACACTTCCAATTTTACGCGGGAGAAAACCCGAATAACCAAAGATCTACATACAAACACCCGCGAAAACCTCAGAAAACATATATATATATGCTTATACCTCCTAATTTTTACTCATATATATGTTTATATACTATATAATCTTTTTATATGATGTTGTGACAAAATAAATAAATAAATAAATAAATACTCCATGATGAAGTCCTTGAGACACCCTCTCATTTTATTTCTTTTCAGCTGATCAGTATGCCTAGGAAAAATTCTCAGAATTTCTACCTGTTGCTGATGTAGCACCACATAGATTGGCAGATCTAGTGTGAAATGTAATTAAGCCTAAAAGAGATAAGTGACCTTAATGCTGTTGTATTTAGCATATCACTTAGCGCAGGAATTCTGATCCCAATCATCATTCATAAACAAGGACTATTTGAAGGATACTTACAACAGAGTATAATACCATCATATTTAACTACAAAAAGGAAAACTTTTTTTTAAAATGAGGGGACTAAGAAAAAGAGACTGAAAAGAAAAGTGCAGAGAAGTTAATGAAAGGAAACAATAGGACAGGAATGGTAGGCACGTTTGTGCTCTTATGCATGCCCCTTATAGACCTCTTAGGAATGGGGTGAGGTCAAAGTTATTTAAAATCACAGTAACTGAAACTCCACAGAAATGTACTCTGTAATTCCAAGGAAAGGTTGGCAAAACTTTTTTATAGCATCTAGAAAGTTGCAAGGTTTTCTTTTCTTCTTCATATATATATATATATATATATATATATATATATATATATATATATATATATATATATATATATATATATATATATATATATATATATATATATATATTTGTTTTCTAGGTTTTCACGGGTGTTTGTATGTAGGTCTTTGGTTGTTCGGGTTTTCTCCTGCGTAAAATTGGAAGTGTCTTGGCGACGTTTTGATGAAGTCTCATTCGTCATCTTCAGGCTTCAGCTTCGTGCTTCTGGGAGCAATGTGTGATCGCAGCTGTTTCTTCCTTTTAACTGCTAGTGGGGGGTTGAACTGATTGGGTGGGAGCTTGGCTGTGCTCTGATTGGATGGGGTTTTCTGTGCTCTGATTGGCTGGGGTGTGTCCTGTGTTGGTGGGGGCTTGGTTGTGCTCAGTCTAGTCTGTGCTGCAGGGGGATTTGAGCTGGTGAGCTGCATAGCTGTTGTTTGGCTTTGTGGTCGTGCTACATCTTCATAGTGGGTGTCAGTCTGCTGCATGAATGGATTGGAGGGGTTTGAAATGGCTAATGTTGCAGCTGCGGTCTGGCTTCTGGTCCTTGGTCGTGCTTTATGATCAGTGTGGGTTTGGGTCTGCTTTCTGGGTGGATGTGCGGTGGTGACATCCTGTGTGGACCTTGTGAGTGTGGGTCTGGTGTCATTCCTCGTGTTAGGGACTCGTTTGTCAATCAGGGCGGGTTTCCAAATGGCTGGTAGGCGGGAGGTGTCATCTCGTTTGTTCATGCTGTGTGGGCGTTTTTCTATCTCAATGGCTTCTCTGATTATTCTGTTGTTAAAGTGTTCAGTTTTGGCGATAGTTCTGGTCTTTTTAAAGTCAATATCATGTCCTGTGACTTTAAAGTGTTGGACCAGGGAAGAAGTTGGTTCCTCTTTTTTGAATGAGTTCTTGTGTTCTTCAATGCGTGCACTTATTCTTCTGTTGGTTTGTCCAATGTATGTGATGGGGCAGGCGGTGCATGGGATTTCATATACTCCTTGATTTTCTAACTCAATTTTGTCTTTGGGGTTTCTTAGGATGGTGGATATTTTTCTGTTTGTGCAGAATGCTGTCTTGATGTTGTGTTTGTGGAGGATCTTGCTGATTCTGTCTGTGGTGCCTTTTATATATGGGAGGAGGGCTGTGCCGTTTTCTTGTTCTCTGTCTTGGATTTTAGTGGGGGGTTCTTTTTGGATTAGCTTGGTAATCTTATTTCTGGGAGCACGAAGCTGAAGCCTGAAGATGACGTATGAGACTTCGTCGAAACGTCGCCAAGACACTTCCAATTTTACGCGGGAGAAAACCCGAATAACCAAAGATCTACATACAAACACCCGCGAAAACCTCAGAAAACATATATATATATGCTTATACCTCCTAATATTTACTCATATATATGTTTATATACTATATAATCTTTTTGTATGATGTTGTGACAAAATAAATAAATAAATAAATAAATACTCCATGAGGAAGTCCTTGAGACACCCTCTCATTTTATTTCTTTTCAGCTGATCAGTATGCCTAGGAAAAATTCTCAGAATTTCTACCTGTTGCTGATGTAGCACCACATAGATTGGCAGATCTAGTGTGAAATGTGTAATTAAGCCAAAAAGAGATAAGTGACCTTAATGCTGTTGTATTTAGCATATCACTTAGCGCAGGAATTCTGATCCCAATCATCATTCATAAACAAGGACTATTTGAAGGATACTTACAACAGAGTATAATACCATCATATTTAACTACAAAAAGGAAAACTTTTTTTTAAAATGAGGGGACTAAGAAAAAGAGACTGAAAAGAAAAGTGCAGAGAAGTTAATGAAAGGAAACAATAGGACAGGAATGGTAGGCACGTTTGTGCTCTTATGCATGCCCCTTATAGACCTCTTAGGAATGGGGTGAGGTCAAAGTTATTTAAAATCACAGTAACTGAAACTCCACAGAAATGTACTCTGTAATTCCAAGGAAAGGTTGGCAAAACTTTTTTATAGCATCTAGAAAGTTGCAAGGTTTTCTTTTCTTCACAGCAGAGCAAAAAAATCTGGCAAAATAATCTAAAGTGATAATAAAGAATGCAAACCCTCCTAACAAAATGGGGAAAGTTTATGTAGCAAATGGCAAAAACATTAATGGAAACATTAAGAATTTGTTTTACAATTTTATTGTTTATTTATTTATTTATTTATTTATTTTGTCACAACATCATACAAAAAGATTATATAGTATATACACATATAAACATATATAGGAAGAAGAAAAGAAAAACAATAGGACAGGAACGGTAGGCACGTTTGTGCGCTTATGCACGCCCCTTATGGTCCTCTTAGGAATGGGGTGAGGTCAATAGTAGAAAGTTTTTGGTTAAAGCTGTTAGGATTATGGGAAGAGACCACAGAGTCAGGTAAAGTATTCCAAGCACTGATGATTCTGTTGCAGAAGTCGTATTTTCTGCAATCTAGATTAAAGCGGTTTACATTAAGTTTAAATCTATTGGTTGCCCTTGTATTATTGCAATTAAAGCTGAAGTAGTCTTTGACAGGAAGGACATTACAATAGATGATTCTGTGAGCTAAACTTAGGTCTTGTCGAAGGCGACGGAGTTCCAAGTTTTCTAAGCCTAGGATTTCAAGTCTGGTGGGATAAGGTATTTTGTTGTTTTCAGAGGAATGGAGAACTCTTCTTGTAAAATATTTCTGGACACGTTCAATTGTATTGATGTCAGAGATGTGGTGAGGGTTCCAAACAGGTGAGCTGTATTCTAGAATTGGTCTAGCAAATGTTTTATATGCTCTGGTTAGTAGTGTGGTGTTTTTGGAAAAGAAGCTGCGCAAAATTAGGTTTACAACTCTTAGAGCTTTTTTTGCTATGTAGTTGCAGTGGGCTTTGGCACTTAGATCATTTGACATGAAAACTCCAAGGTCTTTAACGGGATGGGGGTCGTCTGTAAGGTAATGTCCATCTAGTATGTACTTAGTTTATTTATTTTTATTTATTTATTTTATTTGTCACAACATCATACAAAAAGATTATATAGTATATACACATATAAACATATATAGGAAGAAGAAAAGAAAAACAATAGGACAGGAACGGTAGGCACGTTTGTGCGCTTATGCACGCCCCTTATGGTCCTCTTAGGAATGGGGTGAGGTCAATAGTAGAAAGTTTTTGGTTAAAGCTGTTAGGATTATGGGAAGAGACCACAGAGTCAGGTAAAGTATTCCAAGCACTGATGATTCTGTTGCAGAAGTCGTATTTTCTGCAATCTAGATTAAAGCGGTTTACATTAAGTTTAAATCTATTGGTTGCCCTTGTATTATTGCAATTAAAGCTGAAGTAGTCTTTGACAGGAAGGACATTACAATAGATGATTCTGTGAGCTAAACTTAGGTCTTGTCAAGGCGACGGAGTTCCAAGTTTTCTAAGCCTAGGATTTCAAGTCTGGTGGGATAAGGTATTTTGTTGTTTTCAGAGGAATGGAGAACTCTTCTTGTAAAATATTTCTGGACACGCTCAATTGTATTGATGTCAGAGATGTGGTGAGGGTTCCAAACAGGTGAGCTGTATTCTAGAATTGGTCTAGCAAATGTTTTATATGCTCTGGTTAGTAGTGTGGTGTTTTGGAAAAGAAGCTGCATAAAATTAGGTTTACAACTCTTAGAGCTTTTTTGCTATGTAGTTGCAGTGGGCTTTGGCACTTAGATCATTTGACATGAAAACTCCAAGGTCTTTAACGGGATGGGGTCGTCTGTAAGGTAATGTCCATCTAGTATGTACTTAGTTTATTTATTTTTATTTATTTATTTTATTTGTCACAACATCATACAAAAAGATTATATAGTATATACACATATAAACATATATAGGAAGAAGAAAAGAAAAACAATAGGACAGGAACGGTAGGCACGTTTGTGCGCTTATGCACGCCCCTTATGGTCCTCTTAGGAATGGGGTGAGGTCAATAGTAGAAAGTTTTTGGTTAAAGCTGTTAGGATTATGGGAAGAGACCACAGAGTCAGGTAAAGTATTCCAAGCACTGATGATTCTGTTGCAGAAGTCATATTTTCTGCAATCTAGATTAAAGCGGTTTACATTAAGTTTAAATCTATTGGTTGCCCTTGTATTATTGCAATTAAAGCTGAAGTAGTCTTTGACAGGAAGGACATTACAATAGATGATTCTGTGAGTTAAACTTAGGTCTTGTCAAGGCGACGGAGTTCCAAGTTTTCTAAGCCTAGGATTTCAAGTCTGGTGGGATAAGGTATTTTGTTGTTTTCAGAGGAATGGAGAACTCTTCTTGTAAAATATTTCTGGACACGTTCAATTGTATTGATGTCAGAGATGTGGTGAGGGTTCCAAACAGGTGAGCTGTATTCTAGATTTGGTCTAGCAAATGTTTTATATGCTCTGGTTAGTAGTGTGGTGTTTTGGAAAAGAAGCTGCAAAATTAGGTTTACAACTCTTAGAGCTTTTTTGCTATGTAGTTGCAGTGGGCTTTGGCACTTAGATCATTTGACATGAAAACTCCAAGGTCTTTAACGGGATGGGGTCGTCTGTAAGGTAATGTCCATCTAGTATGTACTTAGTTTTAGAGTTCTTTTTCCTATATGTAAGACTGAGCATTTGCTGGTTGAAATTTGGAGCTGCCAATTTTAGACCAAGCGGTTAGATGGTCAAGGTCGTTTTGAATGATAGAAGTGTTGTCTGTGGTGTTAAATAGTTTGACATCGTCAGCAAAGAGAACACAATTACTTGAGATATGGTCACAAAGATCATTAATGTATAGAATAAAGAGTGTTGGTCCAAGGACGCTGCCTTGAGGAACGCCACTCTTGACAGGAACAGGATTTGATAAAGCATTGCCAATTTTGACCACTTGTTGTCTGTTAGACAGAAAAGCAGATATCCATTTGTGGAGGGGTCCTGAGATGCCATAGGATGTTAGTTTAAGGAGAAGTTTATCGTGTACTACTGAGTCAAAAGCTTTGCAGAAGTCTATGTAGATTGCATCTATTGATTTGCCTTGATCTAGATTTGAAGTCCATATGTTTTGCAGTGGAGAAGTTGTAAGTTACATGATAACTTTTTCCTGAAACCAAATTGTTTGTTGGAGAGTAGGTTGTTAGTTTCTAAGTGTGAGGTAATGGATTGATTGATGATAGATTCCATGACTTTGCAGGTGACGAGCAAAGGGAGATCGGTCTGTAGTTTTCGACTAAGCTGGGGTCTCCTTTTGAAGATGGGATGACTGTGGCTAGTGACCAAAGTTTGGGAAGAGAACTGGTAGTGAAAGCTTTATCAAAGATAATACTTAGGGGTTCAGCTATATTAATGGAAAGTTTTTAAGAAATATGCACATAGACCATCAGGTCCAATAGAAAGCGATGGTTTTAAGTTGTGAAGAGCTTTACCAACGTTGTCTTCTGTGAAATCTATATGAGTTAGATCATCATAGTCATTGCTGGTTCGTTTGTGGAATGTTGGATATGTGTTATCGGAGTTAACACAACTGAGCCAAAGAAAATGTTGAAGAGGTTTGCTTTGACTGTTTCGTCATTGCATTCTTTGTTGTTAGAATCTTTTAGTGGTGGGATGGATCTTGAATCTTTAAGTTTACTGTTGACAAAATTATAAAAGGCACGATTGGAATTTGTGCGTAAAAGGTTTTCTTCTTGCTTGGTGTGGTAATTTGTGCATTCAGTTTTAATTTGGTTGCATATGTTTCTGTAACGGTTTCTGAAGTTTGTAACATAGCCTTTTTTGTTTCTTTTCCAGAGGAATTTTTTTTTTGATTGAAGCTTTTTTATTGATATGGGTAGTTTGTTTTTCTTGGACATGGTAGTCATTCGTGGTACATATAATTTAATGACTCTATTGATTTCAAGTAGGAAGATTCTATAGAGGTCATCAGCGGTTATGCAGGTTGCAAACAGATTTTGCCAGTTCAGAAGTGAAAGATCGTTGTTTATAAGGTCGTAATTGGCTTTCTTGAAGTTGTAGTTGGGAGTTCTGGTGTTATGACGAATTAAGTATGGACGTATATTGAGACGAAAATCAATCATGCAGTGGTCACTGTTTGAAAAAGGTTCTTTAATTTGTATACCGTAAATTGAGTTTGGATTGTTGCAGAAGATGAGGTCAAGGCAGTTGTTGAGTCTTGTATTGTTAGTTACAAGTTGTTCAAGACCTAGGTTTGTAACAGTGTTGTATAGTGTAGTATGGATTGGGTCAGTTGAACATTCATTGGTTGTCCAGTTAATGAGAGGTAGATTTAAGTCACCAAGGAAGATAAGAGGGTATGGGCAAGAGGTAGTCCATGTTAGCATTGAGGTTAGCATATTTGCGTGGGTAATGTCATAGTCGGGGGCTCTGTAGCATAGTAAGAATCGAAGAGTAGTGTCAAGGGATAGGTCACATACTATGGTTTCAGGAAGAGAGAGTTTATGTGCTACTTGGATATTTTTTAGATTCAGTGTCTTTTTGTAAAAGATAGCCACTCCACCACCTCTTCGGTTTTCTCGATCTGATCGATAGACTTGATATTCTTTGTTTGAGATAATGGAGTCAGAAAGGGATGAATTCAGCCATGTTTCAAAACAAAATGATATCAAATGTGCCACTGTTTAATAAGAGGATAAATTCAGGTAATTTGTTGACTATGCTTCTTGCATTTATCAATTTGCATTTGAGATCTGATATGATTGGTGTTGAAGAGGTAAGGGGCGTGCATACCTAGTTTTGGGTGTTAGTAGGTTGGGGGTTGTGGACAATAGATGGTTGTATAGATGGTTGGATGGTAGTTTGGGTGTTTGGATGGATGGTTGTTTGGATGGCTGGTTGGGTGGATTGTTGGGTGGCTGTTTGGATGGCTGGTTGGATGGCTGTTTGGATGGCTGCTTGGATGGCTGCTTGGATGGCTGTTTGGATGGTTGGTTGGATGGTTGGTTGGATGGCTGGTTGGATTGTTGATTGGATGGCTGTTGGTTGGATAGTTGGTAAGATGGTTGGTTGAATGGGAGGTAGGGGGATGGGTACTTGGTTGAATACTGGGATGGCTGGTTGATTGTTATGGGTGATGGGGGGTTTGGAGGTGATTTTTTGATTGCAGGTTTTATTTTTTATGCAATCAGCATGGTAGTCGATGTATAGGTTGGATTCACCATTGTCTTGTCTTCTTTTAAGTTCTGTGCGAAGTTCACGAGCGTATCCTTTGTAGAAAGGATAGGTCAGGACGTGATCTAAGTTTACTGTAGGTAGGGTTGGATTTAGCAATTGAGTTTATAGTCTTTATGAATTTGCGTTTGCTGTCCTCATTAGTGCATATAACTCTACAAAATCTTGGTGCTGTTGTCCCATCGCTGTTTTTATATTCTGGTCCATCTCTGGAGACAGCAATTATTTCATTTGGGGAGATGGTTGATGAATTATAATTTCCAATGATGTTGTGAATCTTATTGATATCTGGTTCATTTGTGTTTTCAAGTCCAAATAATATTGCATTATTTATTTTTTGTCCTCTCTCCATTGCATCTCTGATTAGTTGATTAGTAGTTGTTTGTTGATTGGGTTGTGTTGTATATGTTTGCTATCTGCAAAAATCCAGGTGACTACAGATGGCAGCAAAAAGGCAAGGTTTTTCTGCCATCTCATTGCTCTGCACTTTACAGGGTCCTATACCTCCAAGATATCTGTAAATCTATATATAATAAATGTGTAACAAATATCCATTTGGAATCTGTTACTATTTAAAGTGGTGTGTGTGCAACTATCTTAAACTATCACCCTCTCAATTCAAGTAGTATAGAAAAAAATATAGAGTTCACCCCATGGTAATGAAGTTGGTTTTAGTTTCTACCCTATCACAAATGAAGTTGCCAATATTGTACCATTTTATTTACTACCCTATTGATTACATAATTCAACAATGAGAACTAGCAAGGTGATTTCTTCACGTGATGTTCACTATGTATTTAGTTGTGCCATTATTTCTCAACATGGTTGACACTTTACCTTCTCTTACAAAATCAGTGACCCTTAGATAGATGTCATAGAAAGCAGTGTTACATTTAACTTTGGCCCTGCAAAAATCTAATAATCTTTGTATACTTACCAGGCCCTCTTGGCCTTCCATGAAGAATATGACCAAATCGGAATAAAACAGCTCTCTCATATTCTCGTACAATCTGTCATAAAAAAATGAAGACGAGTAACAGAATTTGGGGGGAAGAAAAAAATGGAATCAGATAGCGCAAAAATTTAGCTCCAGAAAGATTTTAATAGATTGCCCAATGCCAAGTGGAGGAAATGTAAAATGATGAGAGGAATCAGCCTTGTACTTTTTTCTGTTTTAACAGCTTATGGCAGCAGTCCCCAGCCTTTATGGCTTGGCTGCCCAGAGCGGGAGGAGACGGGAACTAGCCCACCACTTGTGCAAGTAGAGCTGCATCCGTATGCACTGGCCCACCATTCATATAAGTACAGCTGCAAGCACATGCACCAGCTCAACATTCACGCATCCCAGTTCCAAATGGGCCATGACCCAGTAGTGAGCTGTGGGGGACCCCTGCCCTAAGGAACGCTACTTCTGACTTCTGTTAAATCAGGAGTCCCCAACCTTTACAGCTTGGCATCCTGGTGCTGACAGGGGGGGAGAGTGGAACTGGCTTGCCTCTTGTAAAAGTCTAATTGTGCATGTGATATGGCCCGCCATTCACGTAAGTCAAGCTGCACTCATGAGCACTGACCTGCTGCTCAGGCTAGTCGAGTGGCGCGTGCAGGCACTACGGGCCATGGCCTGGTAGTGGCCCATGGTCCAGGGTTTCTGGACCTCTGGCTTATAGAGTTTAATGAACTTTCTCCGCAATAGCCAAGCATTGTTACAATGTGCTTTTCTGGGTATGATAGTGTTGAATAGTCCACTACCTACCTATATATGTACCTACCCAACAGATATGTATTTTCATGCAATTAAAGTAAGACATAGTGGCTCTTAAGTTGGCTGATCAGTGGTCATATGCAAGAAGAAGGATTTTTCTAAATTTTAAAATAGAACAGAAGAGGAAAATTTGGGAATCACACATGGTTTTGATTCTAATAACCAACATTCTTTTTTCCATATTACCTCCCTTTTTATGACCCTGTAATCCCTTAAAATCACAATGGTGCTGTCTGTCATGGTTCCAAGTAATGAACTCTGGGAAGTCAGGACTCTGAAGCTTGGCTCCGGTTCAGGAATCCCTTTACTGAGTACATCATATAGGCACTTAGAAAGATGAAGCTAGCTCTAAATTATTCCTGTGCATAGGGATAGTTAAAATAGGATTTCCCCACCCCCTGGGTCTCTCAGGTCACATGGGCCAATCTGTCCAGTCGTAGGTTGCTGCCCAGCTCCGACAGGTGTCCAATGATATGACCTTGGTTCACCCGCTGGCTGGTAGATGTTATGACTAGACAGCTGAGGCACCACATTCCTAAGTCCTCCCACCTTTAATGGCAAAAAGAAACGAAGCAGTAGTAAGCATGGTTTCAGCTAAAGTCATTTTGCAGGTTGACACAGTCCTCATCAGCAGAAGGAGGGGAAATGGAAGTAAATGAAGACAAGTATGATTTCATCACATTTGCCTTCCGTGACTTAAATATTTCTATCAGATGTTATGACCCAAGCACATAATGGTGGCAATTCATGTGATGAAATTTTAGGAATTGACATTTTAGCATCATGTGATTTGCTCTGGATGCTACAGGATGTTATCAGAGTTTTGGTGATATTAAATAACAGCTGTCCAATTTCTTTTATCAGTTACAGAAAGAACAGAGTAGAGTAGAGTAACAGAACAGAACAGAACAGAATAATTATTGGCTAATTGTGATTGGATACACAAGGAATTTGTCTGATGCATGGACTTTACTGATTGCTGTCTCTCACATGTATCAACTTCAATGTCTAGAAATATTCTTACCTTCATACAGAACCAGATGGAAATGGGAAATGTGATTATGATGAGAAAGAGTGAGAGGATGACAAGAAGCCACTCACAGATGCCTAAACCTGGAGACTTTAAGCCTGCAGAAAAACAGATACAAGAAATTGGATTCTCCTGGTTTCTTTAAACCTGCATTTGTTATTGGGAAAAAAGTAAGATTTTAAAAAAATCAATATGGAATATGTACCTGCTGACCCACATTATTCTGGGAATAAAGGAGACTATAGGAAGATGAAATAGAGCTGAGATAACATGTTCAAATTTCATCTGCAGATGAAAATAGGGACTCTTCTATATTCTAACTCAGATTAAATTTCCAGCATATATTTTGGGTCTTTCTTAGCTGTTAGCATTTTCCCCTTATTCCCTAATGTCAATCTCAAGGTATGTAAACTCAATTATGCATCCCCACCTATTACATAGGAGGCAAAGTCGGGTGATCAGTAGTGAGGGTGATCACAAAGGAGGTCTTTCAAGCAGAGGTGAGATTAGTCCTTCTATCTGATCCCTAGTCAATCTCTTCAAACACCATTCTGTTATTCTCTCCCTTAAAAGGTGAACTTCGTGGCACATGAAATGTCAAGGAAACTACTTGCCATATATTGTTCGCCTTGAGAGGCAGTCCAGATTGAGAAGCACATCCAGACATACTAACTCTAATTTTAGTGTATTGCTACATTAACAAAATTTTGCAAGCTTGAAAGTACAACTTCTTCCTTGACCTTTTCAGTCCAGGAAACTAGGGAGGGTTCCTTCTGAGACGTTTGTCACATCCCGTTCCTTCTGCAGATTCAACTGCTGCTTGTCTGACTGTTGTCTACACTTTGGTTCTTTCTCCTACATGCCAAGGTCATTCCCATATACCATTACATTGTTGCCAGCAAAACTACTTGGATTGTCCTTGTGGTCAGCAGGGTTTGAGTTCAACTTGTAAGGACTTTATTATTTTTAAAATAAATACTATATTTTGGAGCAGGGGTGACCATTGCACCATAAGGTATATCGGATTTGTACAAGAGCACAGCGTTTTTATTTATGTGTGCTTTTAGATTAACACAGCTTGTTACATGAAATATCAAGAAAATGGCAAAGTAACATTTGTAAAAATACAAAATCTTGTGTGCATGTGCACCAAAAAACTATATGGACATATTTATTTATTTATTTATTTATTTATTTATTTATTTAATCAAATTTTTATACCGCCCTATCTCCCGAAGGACTCAGGGCGGTTTACAGCCTGATAAAAACACAAAATTAAATACAAGATAAAAACACTATTAAAAAACTTATTGAATTAGGCCAGATTTAAAATTATAATTAAAATAATAAAAACCCCGTTAAAAACTAAATTTAAAATTAAAATTCTAATCCAGTCCTGCGCAGATAAATAGATGTGTCTTAAGCTCGCGGCTCCATTTAATCATAAGGATTCAAGTTTGACTTGAAAGAGACTTTATATACTTTTTAAATATTAAAAACAGAATGGAGAGGAGACCATCATTGTTTTAGCGGCCTAGACAACTTGCAAAAAAGTGCTAGACTGCCCTCGTTTGTTTTAACTCTATAGTCTTTCTTGGTCTGGTTAAAATAGTACAACTTCAAAATGATATAAAGGAGTAGAGAAGTCCTAAATAAAAAGTTCTCATTTAAGAAGTGCTGCTTGTTACTCGGTTCCATTTGTCATCCCTCTAAAAAAGTAATCTGCGTTATGACTAAATAGGGAGGAGGAGCATACAAAGGAACCTTGAAAGGATAGACAGGGTCTCTCAAGGTCTTTCTAAGTCAGACCTGCCCTATTTCCCGCTGCAGTATATGACTGATGGATATTTTTCTCTTCAGTGAAGTACCAAGTGGAAAGATTAAACAGAACTAGTGGATTAAACCAATCATTATATCTATTATGAGCAGCACACAGAAACATTGGAGTAACATTACAAACTGGACACATTGTGTTTGTGATCTGAAATCAAAGAATGATTATTTATCAATAGTTCCTAGGCTGCTGCATTCAAACTCCTTGTTTCTTTTATTCTTTACATTCAGCTTTCATCTGGTAAGTACTGTACGTTATAGAGAACTGTGGCTATTTCTACTTTTGCCAAAAATAATAACTATACAAGTAAAGCATGTCTTGTAAACTAAGAGGAACTGACCCTGTTTTTATGTTATATGCCTTCTGTGTTTGGAAGGAACTCTAACAAATATCAGCCCTCAAGGACTACTAGATCTTCTGAAGCTTAGGCCCTGAGGGGTGTTTGTGTGTGCGTGTGCAAGTGGATAGAGATTCAAGGAGTGAACCCTAATAAAAACCAAGGGGAACCTAAGTGGTGCTCAACTGATATCAAACAGAGCCTGTTAAAAGTGGAATGGAAATATATCTTAATTCTAGCAGAAAATAATGCTAATGTTTTGTCCAGCCTTTTATCTTGAGAGTCTCCATATAGCTGTTTATTTTAAAAAATATCTAAAATTCTTCCAAGAACAAGCAATAGTAGTTCAAGAATAGACATAATAGTGTGAAATAGCCAATGGGTCTCTGGATGCCAATACCACTCTTAGAATTCCTCCTCCTTCATTCTTTCATACATTCAAGATTTGCCTGAAACTTTATCTGGATGGACATCAGAGTTTAGCAAAAACGAAAGCAGAAAAGATGAGAGATGAGAAAAATTAAGCTTGCATGCAGGCAGATCTAGAGCCTCATCTCTTCCTTCTATAACCAGCACAATTTTGTGTCAAAGAGCCAAAGAAAATTCACAAGGGGTTTTCCATTAATTATTCTTTTCAAAGGTGATCGGTTACAGATGAATCCTCTTTCACAAACTCAAAATTAGGAATATACCATTTCTACCATTTGATGTCCTCTTGGCCATTTTTATCAACTATCATCAATTTCACATGTTCTGACAAAAGCAAAGTACACTGTGGAAATTGTAAATCAAATTATTTGGCCATTGCTTGCACATGCTCTAAAAATAAATATCTATATTTCGTATCATTTGACAATACAATCAGAATACAACTGCCTTATCTAAGGAAATGCTGTAATGCAACGGTAGAACCCATGTTGTAGATACAATACTGGAAATCCAGTTCAAACCCTGCCATCCCCAGCAGTGCTAAGAAAGAACTATTATAACTGTTCCAATCATAAACGAAGCTGAGTAAGAAGGACCAGTGAAATGGTTTGATATGAGAATTTTTTTAGAGTGATGCTTATAGACAGTGGTGGGATTCAAGTAATTTAACAACCGGTTCTCTGCCCTAATGATTTCTTCCAACAACCTGTTTGCCAAACTGCTCAGAAAGTTAACAACCGGTTCTCCCGAAGTGGTGCGAACTGGCTGAATCCCACCACTGCTTATAGATTCTTTAGAGTGGAATCCTGATATAGATAAGCACTTGTTTATTGCTCTGCTAAGCCAAATTCATTTTGGAAAACAGAAACCAATAGCAGGTTACCAGGACCCAATCTACTTAACCTAGATACTTCATTAGGCGCAAAAAAATATTCAGCCACCATTTCAGCAGGGAACCTGTTGATAATGATAATAATAATAACAACATCAGAGTTGGAAGGGATCTTGGAGGTCTTCTAGTCCAACCCCCTGCCCAGGCAGGAAACCCTACAACATTTCAGACAAATGGTTATCCAATATTTTCTTACAAATTTCCAGTGTTGGAGCATTCACAACTTCTGCAGGCAAGATGTTCCACTGATTAATTGTTCTGTCAGGAAATTTCTTAGCTCTAAGTTGTTTCTCTCCTTGATTAGTTTCCACCCATTGCTTCTTGTTCTACCCTCAAGTGCTTTGGAGAATAGGTTGAGATTGCCCTCTTCTTTGTGGCAACCCCTGAGATATTGGAACACTGCTATCATGTCTCCCCTAGTCCTTCTTTTCATTAAACTAGACATACCTAGTTCCTGCAACCGTTCTTCATACGTTTTAGCCTCCAGTTCCCTAATCATCTTTGTTGCTCTTCTCTGCACCCTTTCTAGAGTCTCAACATCTTTTTTACATTGTGGTGACCAAAACTGAATGCCATATTCCAAGTGTGGCCTTACCAAAGCATTATAAAGTGGTATTAACCCTAACCCTAACCCAAACCAAAGATTTGGAATGACAGCAGGCAATTCCTGGAAGCTTGGCCTTCTAACAAATCAACCATTAACATACAGGTAAATCCTATTTTCATACCATTTAAAACCAACCCAGATTGGTAACATAGAGGGAGACAGATAAACAACCAGCAAACCACACTCTCCCACATGCTGATGATGTTACCTACCTTAATAATGAAACATCTGCAGAAATACAACCAAAGTCAGAAAACACCAATAACCTAATTATTCGGTTTCTTCTGAATCTCTAGTGAATATCTAATAGCTAGGTCTCACTGATGTCTAATTTCCTGAGGTTTCCAAGAAAAAGATTATAGAAGAAAAATTAAAATAGAAGCCAAGATTTACCAACCTGAAGCTTTGCGCCAAGTTTTCTCAATGGAAGAAGTATATCACAGATCAAATGACTATCACTTGAATTTGAGTCAAATTTGAAGTCCGAATCCTTCATACATGCCCCATTTTAAACACACACTAAATTTCACATTCACTGAAACTACTGCTCAGAATTTCTGCTTGTGCTGTATAGTGACTAATATTTGCCCCTGCGAGGCTAACTATTAACATTTCTAGGTAGCTTTTGTATTTTCCCAGTAAACTGTTTGCTTTGAGGATATTCATCTTAATAACTTTGCAATAATTTTGTTGATTTCTTTTGGTCATGTTGTCTTAAAACGCAAAGCAACTAGGAAGTGATTACAAGATCTCCTCCCTTGTTAATTTCTCATGATATATTACAGAATTTGGTTATTTTGCATTTTGCCACAACCCAGAGCTGGTTGCTATCTGCAAGGAAAAGGAGAGATAATTGCAATGTATTTATATCACCCTGCTGTCTGTAATTAAACATGACTTACAGGGTTGATCTACTAGATCAGAAAGCATACAAGAGGTAGACATTTCATTCCTTGCTGTCTTCTAATGCTTCCTGGATTTTAACAACCCAGATTGGTTTGCTTGTCTTTGTACCTTTTTCCTCATAAGAGTGTTGACTTTAAGGATTGTATATCTAAGATCTCTTAAACTAGGTTCTCTTCAGGAGATGGATCTGTCCAAGGGGTGATTTTTTTGGCGGTGTGCTCCATTTCTTCCCTTACCTTCCTCCTGCTTCTCACTTTCAAGCAAGGCCATCACCTCCATTTCTTCATCAAATGACACCACATCATCCACATCAACCACTGTGGAAGTATGGATTTGGTTGCCTACTTGAAGGGTGCTTTTGGTGTCCTTTTTAAATTTCTTCTGGTTGGATTGCTGCCTCTCTTTGCTGGTTTTCTGTCTGTGTGCCGTCTTCTCTTTTTTGTTCCCTGGAGAGGACTTCTCTCTGCTTCTCCCATGCTTCTCCCTAGAAGAGCTCCGAGACCTTTTTTCATCACTCATTGTGTTGTCTGAACTGAAGAAAGCAGCTTTAGATGAGAAGGTGGGAGACTGTGCTGCCTAGAAATTTATGTTGCCAAAGGGGAGGGAGAGAGGGAGGGAAAGTACAATGCAAGAGAGAAGAATCTTCATTCTCAGGCAAGGAGCTACTGGACAGTCACACCAGTCCTGAATTTCAGAAAGTATGGTGAGAATGGAAAGGTTGCAGCAATGCAGTATGATATGGAGCAAACTGAGAATGCAAGCTTACTATTGTAAGGAAAAATCATGTCCAAATTATTCTCTCCCCTATGCAGGACTTCCAGATCTTACAAGATGAGGAGTGATATGGAAGCAAAATTCTCTATAAAGAGCTGCTGGCCAGATCTCCTTCTAGAACAATTCCCAAATCAATGAATGCCAGTGTTGCTAGTATAACATATAGAATCTAGAATATACTTTAGGAAATGAACGAAGTATCATAGGAAATGAACGAAGTTGCCACAAAGAAGAGGGAGTCGGGCTGTTCTCCAAAGCACCTGAGGGTAGAAAAAGAAACTGATCAAGGAAAGAAGCAACTTGGAACTAAGGAGAAATTTCCTGACAGTTAGAACAATTAATAAGTGGAATGACTTGCCTGCAGAAGTTGTGAATGCTCCAACACTGGAAATGTTTAAGTAAATGTTGGATAACCATCTGTCTGAGATGGTGTAGGGTTTCCTGCCTGGGCAGGGGGTTGGACTAGAAGGCCTCCAAGGTCCCTTCCAACTCTGTTGTTGTAATTGTTATTGTTATAATCTTCAGAACGTACGGAGCTGTGGTGGCACAGTGGTTGGAGTGCAGTACTGCAGGCTACTTCTGCTGACTGCCAGCTGCCTGCAATTTGGCAGTTTGAATCTCACAAGGCTCAAGGCTGACTCAGTCTTCCATCCTTCCGAGGTCGGTAAAATGACGACCCAGATTGTTGGGGGTAATATGCTGACTCTGTAAACCGCTTAGAGGGATGTAAAGCACTGTGAAGTGGTATAGAAGTCTAAGTGCTATTGCTATTGCTACTCACAGGCTGCATATATTCTTCCCTCCAAAGGAATGCAAAACCATTTAAGAGTTATCATCATTTCAGTCATTATCTCTTTCATGTATGGCTTTAAGACGTCTACCGCTATACCAGTGATATAGTAAATAAGGTTGTCCCTGGAAAATAATAGCAGTTACCTCTTGTAAATATCCTGATTTGATGGATCTTGATGTTAATACAGGTAAATTACCTGTATCGGGTAATTACCTAACTCACAACAGTAATGGAGCCTGCCCATGGTAGTCATTAAATCATGATGGTTGTAAAATGGATCCCCACTTGACTGATCCAATTTTACTATCTTTTTTTGTGGTGGTCACTTCACAAGTGTGGAGAGTCATAACGTGGCAGCTATGGTCATTAAGCAGACACTGTGGTCATTAAGCTATGGTTTGCAATGGGCCAGTTTGGCTAAAAACTGGAAGTAAATGGTGGTTTTCAGTAAAAGCATTGTAAACAGTCACAGCAGTGCTGGATACCGCAAATGGCCATAAATGTGGACTGGCTGCTGAGCACACAACATGTGGATAATGTGACCATGGGTTGAAGTTGGCAGCCATTGCCGGAACTTCAGAACCAAGTTGTGAATACCCTGAGGAGGACCATCATAACATTGAAGTCGCTAAGTAACCATTGTAAATCCAGGATTACCTGTAATGTCCCTATTGACAGGCCCACCATTGTCCACATGGAAAACCAAAAATGTTACACTTGTTTTCACACCAGTGCTGGTGTGAGTATCTTACATTCTTCCTATGTGCTAAATTTGTTATCTAAAATAGCTATAATACACTGGTTTTACAATGTATACTTAATTTAACACTCTGATATTTGAAAGAACTATTAAAACACAGTCTTTTGTATTTTATTTGCTAGTAGATCCCCCTATTATGGGATTACATATGATAACCTGGTGCACATAAGCATACTAATAGTCTTCTCTATTCTTGACACCAAATATGTGTCTCAGGCAATTATATGGTAGAAAATCTGCTAGAAATGGCTGAACAGAAGTCCCAGTCAGTATGACCAGTGAGGCAGGATATTACGAGCAACACTCCTGTGCAAAACATTTGAGGGGGATGAAGTCTCTCTGTTCAGGATTAGAACTACAATTCATTCATTCTTGCTATTTCCATTACATCGAGATTCAACTGTCCATGTGTAAGATTTTTTTAAAAAAATTAATGCTGTTCGTACTACTCATTCTGAAATGCTGATGTGAGAAGGAAGAAAAAGTGAATTTAAGGAGGCAATAATCCATGTTTTTCTTCCTTACTTGGATTCCTTTGTAATTAGAAATCTGTGCCACTAGGTTATTTTAAGCATAAGCACAAACAATTCACTTTTTAACCCCCTCAAATACTTTGTTTAAAGGCAAGTAAAATGATATGGTTTTGCTGATTTTTTTTTGTAATGTGGTAAGCAATTAAACGGGTACTCATTTCATGAATCTAGGCTTAATTTAATCCGAGTATCTATTTAAATGCACTAAGGAATTATTTACAAATACAATAGGGTGTAGCTGAGAGCTGAGTTATTATAATATCATGTCTTGTCCATACATATTCTAATTTACTGTTTGGCAAAGGATATATATAATAGTTTCGTATAAGATTAAAGATCCATAGGAATTCTCCTTTGATGGGGCTCTTTCTCTTTTGGTGACTATTACATCAATTATTACTATTATAATAATTTTAAAGAAAAAATGAGTAGATACCCTGGGAAATTTCAAGGGATGAAAGCTGCACTTGTTCTGATCATGAAGCTGGTGTTTCTCATGCTTCTTTACATGGTTGAATGTATTGGAATGTTGAGCTCTGCTACATTTGCATTTTGCTGCATAGTTAGGTAGCAGGAACTTTAGAGTTGTTTACATTCACAATAGCTTTTGCACATCATCTACTTCCAATCTTTGCATCCCACCAAGCTATCTAAATACAACTCCAGAATGGTGCTCAGCCATTTTCACGAAAGTATACAGTATACAGTATAAATGATAATCTAACACCCAGAAAGAGAGTTCTTACTAAAGTCAACATTTTCCCTTATATTACTTTTACCACTGATTAAAGAAATTTTGAAAAGAATTTGCAGGTGAAAACTATGTGCATTTATTTGCTGAATTACTGAAAGAATGCATTCAAAAATGTATGTTACAGGTCAGCTTTGAGATCCATAATTTGATAAATCTGACAAAGCAAAGAAGATGGGTTTTCCTTCTCCAGTCTAACTGTGGTAGAAAAAAGGTCACTCCTCAATGGCTCACAGCACCTAACCCAGGGGTGTCAAACTCATGACCTGTGAGCCAGATGTGTCACATGCTGGCCCCGCCCCCATCCGGTTTAGCAAAGGGGAAAAAAGTTGTGATACATCACGTGAGTTTAACACCCCTCCTCTATGCCAACCAACCCCCCCTCCCAAGAGCAAATCAGTCATGTTTTATAGCATACTATGGTAGTAGAGTAATAGACTATGTATGTATCTATAGACTTTTAATGTGAATATTCAATACAAGTAAAAATATTTATTTTCAGAAGGAGAGAACTAAAATTTCTGAAATATGGTTCAGCACTCATAGTGCTGAAAAAAATAAAAGGAATTATTTGAAAGAAATTTGGATTTTTTTTAAATGGGACTTTTTTGTTAGAATTGAGGTGGGCTTCAAATAGATATTACTATCTTTTTGATTACTATCAAAAAGATATTACTATCTTCTGGCATTCCTCTATTATAGTTATAGAAGCTACTGCTTATTAGTATAGATCAGTGATGATTAACCTTTTTGGTGCCGAGTGCCCAAAGTGCATCTGCGCGTGAGTTCACGCGCACATGCCCAAACCCCCAAAATGCAGTGTGAGTGCGCCCCTGCGCTTGCACCCCGCCACCCCAAGCCCCATTTTGGCTTCCAGGTTGATGCAGGTGGCTTTCCAGGCCCAAAATGTGGCACTGGGGAGGCTTGCACTCCCCCCTGCACTCCAATTTGGCTTCCAGGTTGTTGCAGGAGACCCCTACGCCCTGTTTTGGGTTTGGAAAGCCTGCACCAACCTGGAAGACAAAATTGGGTGCAGGGGTGCCTTCACACCCCCCCCCCGCGGATTTGGCCCACCCTCCCACTCATGTATGCATGCATCCCCCACATGCATCCCGCCCCCTGTGCATGCACAGCAGAGACCTGAAGACCAGCTGGCCGGTGGGAGGTACATGTGTGGTGGAGCTGGGCTGGGGCAATGGCTGGCGTGCCCGCAGAGAGGGCTCTGTGAGCCTCCTGTGGCACATGTGCCATAGGTTCACCATCACGGGTATAGATAGTCCTTGGTTAACAATGATAATTGGGATGAGAATTTCCATTGATAAGCAATATGGTTGTAATTTATTGATGGCAATCCTGGCACTTCTCGTTGCCATTGTTAAGTGAAGAAAATGGGTTATTAGGTGAGTTCAAGGCAGCTTGTAAGCAGACTAGCAACAGAGCTGTTGCCAGGAATGGGCAGGTGTGCAATTGGTTGTTGTGAGAATGGAAGGGGTGGGTGTGACTTTACTGGGTGACCTGTGACCATCCTTGCTGATTTCTCGGTTGACTTTGCTTGTGGAAAGTCAACAGAGAAAATTGGAAGTGGACATTGACTTTGGGATGCTACAGTTATCATGTGAGCTGGTTGCCAAGCACATTTCATTTCATGTGAATGCAGGGCAGACTGTATCTCAAGGACCAGTTCTAAATACCATTCGTTTAGTCCCATTTGTAACTTGGAATAGTTGCTGAATGAGTATTTGTTAAATTAAGACTGACTGTATTTGTGTTCTTCTATTGCTTCTTGACCACAGGTAAAGTTCTATGGCATTTTTGGTTCTACTATCATAGGAAATACTTTTTTTTGGTCTTTTTCGTTTTGTCAGTGTAAACATGACAGATCAAGAACAGCGAATGAACTCACTGAAGAAAGAAGTGCGGTCACTGTTGACACCTGTCAAGGAAGGTCTTACTCCTTGCCAATTAGAACAAGAATACAAGTTTATGATAGGAAAAATGCTTCCACTGCGTATGTTGGGTTACCATTCTGTTATGGAACTAGTGAAGGACATGCCTGATACTGTTAACATATCTTCAAAAGGAGATGGTACTGTTATTCTTAAAGGTGGGTTTAATTATAATCTGGTTTAAAAAGTATGTGGATATTTTTAAATATGTATAGTGTTTTAAACTTGTGATATCTTGCAAGCCTTGGTCATTATGACCAGCAAACGGTAGCAGGGTTCTTACCAAACGGTGTTGTGCATCTAACAGATTGAAAATAGTTTGTATTTTCCTTTACACTTTTTTAAAATCATGGTTTTCTCTTCAGTTAATAAGGGTTTTCAGAGGAGTCTAAAATCTGAAACTTGAATTGTAAAGGTCAAAAGCCCAAAAAGGTGGGAGAGAAAATTGCAAATGAAACAAAGTAGAAAGCTGTGGGAGTGTTTGTTTTAAAAAGTTCAATAATGCTAGACTTAAGAGTGGGAGATTATGACCTGTAACAATTAGAAAAATATCTGTGCTTGCAGAATGCAAACTGCAGGGATTAGTACTATGATAATAAACATTATTTTTTTCTGTCTTTCAGCTATTGCTGATGAATCTACCAAAAGGATTGCAAGCTTGGTTGCCAGACAAAAGAGCAGATCTAAGCCACAACATTCCAAACATAACCTGAATTTCTATTCATCTTCCACCTTTTGCTCTCAAGTGCCTTTGCACCCCCAACATTCTCTAAATTTGCCTCGACATGGGGGAGGTCCTCCTATTCTGCCCCCTGTTATAAAAAGTGAGCTGAAGGAAATGCTCAGATTTTCCCCAGTTTTGCTCTCAGATTTTGACAAAGCCTTTGCCCAATGCTTTGGACGCAAATTTGAATTTGTGCGCTATGGATTCTTCTCAATGTTTGAAGTGCTGAATGCAGCTTCGGATATTATTCAAATTGTGCAAACAAGAGCAGGCTCTCTGCTGATGTTAAAAGAACACCCTCTTACAAAGCAACCAGAAATGTCAGAGTGTAAGACAGTGTTTATTTATATTCAACTGAAATGTGAATGTTTATATTCAACTGGAATATATTTATCATACTTTGCTTACAAAGGCTTTGAGAATTGTTGGAAAATATATACTGTAGTGATTGAAGCTGTGGTGGTGTTTTACCTTCTGAGAGCATGTACTTTCTTTGAAATGATAAATACAAGCACTTTTGACTGAACCTGGAGGAGAAATAGTAATAGTAGAATTGCTCAGTGCTTCTTTAGGCTGAAGCTTACGGCAGCTGGCTGGATTCATAGGAGGAAGATTAACTTACTGAGGTTAAGGCAAATAAAGGTATATTTATTACTATAGTCTTTCTTGGAAAGTTGGTTGGTTAGATTTATGCATATCATTACAGGTTACATATATTTATACAGATATGAATCTGCACATGTTCATTGTTCTTCTGGTGAAAGATTGAAATTTTTGCTGCTTAGAACTTTAATATTGACTGGCTTGAAATTGAAAATGGAGTTATGTGTAATTACTGCTGACTTTTTTATCCTGGCTTTCTTAAGGCAAAATGGCAGTCCAGTCATGTGAAACAGAGCAAACTTTGCCTGTTGCTGTACCAGAACCTGTGGCAGAGATGCCTTCTCCAGTTCTGCCTATGGATGTTCTGTGTTCAACCGCAGACCAGAAATCTGATGATTTGGAAACACATATGAAACTAGTTGAAAGTCCAAAAGTGAGAACTGAGGTGAGGATGGGACAAGTAAGAAGTAAATTTATTATACCCTAGGGATGACTGAAATGAAGGATGCATTTAGATCATAGAAATTCTATAGCATGGAATGCCTTTTCATTTTATGCAGCCAACATCAGAAACTGACTGTGAAATCAATTTTAAATATTACTCTCAGCCAAAATAATATTCTATGCATTACCCACATTTATATAACTTTCCAATGCAGCTATAATTCAAATGAACAAGTCCCACTCTGATTTATAATATAATATGAGCTGCAGTGGTGCAGTGGTTAGAATGCAGTACCGCAGGCTACTTCTGCTGACTGCTGACTGCCTGCAATTTGGCAATTCAAATCTCACCAGGCTCAAGGTTGACTCAGCCTTCCATCCTTCCGAGGTTGATAAAATGAGGACCCAGATTGTTGGGGGCAATATGCTGACTAAACGCTTAGAGAGGGCTGTAAAGCACTGTGAAGCGGTATATAAGTCTGAGTGCTATTGCTATCGTCCATCTTTCATAAATCATGCAGATTAATGCAATTAATGTAAGAAATGTTTATCTGTTCATTCATTCCCATATATTAGTATCTCTTATGTTTTATTTGAATTGGCTGTTTAAAAATTGTGAAAACATAACTTTGGCCGAGAAATGGATTCAGTGAAGAATAAGTATTTGGGACCTTGCTGCACGTACTGCTGGCTTCAGTTCTGCCAGTATGTTATCTTCGAAGATATATGATCATTGACAAAGAAAAGTTAACACTTCAAATTGGTATCAGTAGTAGCAAAGTTGTGGTGCTGTTTCTAATGCTGAATTACATCTTCAGCATCATTTGACTTCATCCATGGGGTTCTGGAAGTTGTACATTTAATATGTGAAGATTAAATGGCTAATGTAAGGTAATGTGAGAATCCTTATAGACATTGGATTATCTATCTTTAAACATCCTTGCACAGTATAAGGAGTTTAAATCCTATCTTTTAAAGCAATCAAGTAAATTTCTGGGGTGCCACACAATATTCAGAGAATACTTCTGTTTTCTAATTATTGCTGGGCTAAAAGGTAGGAGGAGTTACTAGTTTAGCTTTCAACATTTATTTCTGCTTTAGGACATGTTCACCTTTTTGTATGATAAATTTATTCTGGGCAGCTTACAAAAAGAAACAAAAGAAATATATATCCAACTATTTAATATCAAATTTTAAAATAATTCTTGAGAGAGACAATACTAAAGTAAATGGATATTGCAGTAAAATTACCTTATATATATCAATCTCATTCGAGTAAGCCCTTCTCTTGAAACTTCAGTCTAATCTACATATGCAACTAACTAATCTATATTTGATAAATACAAATAATATGAGCTTATTTCTCTATTGTTACCTCACATAAAAACGGAAAGTTTAAAAAAACTACAAAAGTGCTTGAAAATAAAATTCCTTTCTCCCTGCTTATCACTGCAATCCAAAAGTTGTACCCTTACCTTCCCTCCTCAACCTACAAATGCTATTAATTACTAATTAACTAGTTACTGATTTACATAACTATTTAAATTTCTTTGTATTGGCTTTGTATTAGTCATCTAAATTTTAACAAAGATCCGAATCTTTATTTTACAACAGGTATTTCTTAGCCAAGTCTCTTAATTAAAAAAATCCTCTCAGGGGCCTGCTTCCAAATATTTGATTTCTGTTATATAGAGTCCTGGGAAATTAATTTATCAGAAGGCTTTTCTCTTGATTTACTTTTGAATATAAGATTCTTTGCCATATATGAAAATTTTAGGAACCAAGAAGCACTATACTCCATTAACTTTAAAAAGAACACATCTTGTTACTTAGTGATTGATGTTTATCATTGAATGAGACTTCCTTGGTTTTTGACTGCTGCTCACAGTTGGGGAAGATATTTGTTTCTTTTCTGTTCTGCTTTTGATCTCTTGGAATCCTCTCTCAGAATCCTCTGGCTAGCCAAAGTGCTAGATGCAGTAGCATGATGGGAAGATTTTTAATCCAATTCCAGCATTTACTTTGATTTTAGATTAGTGCATAAGTATATTTATTTGAACTTCCTTTCACTCTGGGTAACTCACTTTTTCGCCTCAAAGCTCAAGAAAGAAATTAAGGTTGCCCTGGCCCAAAGAGGACCTGGAGGAATAGTCAGCTCAGAACTTAAAGAAAAAATTAAAATTGTAAGTACTGTATTCTGTTTGGCTATATTTTGAGGATAACAACCCAGAGAACATAGGTAGGATCCATTCAGTGATAAAACGAAATGCTTTGAACTTAGTGGGAAAAAATTAACGTTGCTGCCCACCAACTTTTGCATAAACTTTTGTGGACCTACCAAAACTACCTGGGTGGGAAAAGAATCCCACACATATTTCTCTGCCTTCACTTCTACCTATCACTGAAAGGATATTGAATTCCTACATACAATAGTATCGGTTGGGATACAAACAATATTTGTTTGCAAATTCTCATAATTAATGTAAATTTCCTCAAATCTTTATTTAACAAAATCCAACATTTTTTAAAAAAAACTTTTTTTAAAATCTTTTATGACATTTTAATATTTTTCTTTTGTTATATGCAATTCTCTATTTTTTTTAACAAAATTGAAATTTTCTTACTATCAGTAAATAGCTCTTTTAAGATACAACATTTTTACAGATATCTTTTTGGGTATATATTTCATACATTGGTTTATTTTGTTTAATTTTTTTAAGCAAGTCTTGGTTCAGTTTCATCATCTAGATATCTCTTACATTTGCTCTTTGGATCTCACATATCTTTTCTATAGAAATCATATATGAGTTCTGGAAATTTCTATAGGAGCATTTTGAACACAAGAATGCCCTTTCCAATTTTTAAGCCTGGTGAAAATGCATCAGGACTTACAATATTATTCGTACTATCAGGAAGCTGAGATTTCCCTCTCCTTCCTTTATTCTTAAGAACTATAATTTGGTTTGCATTTACCCTCCAACTGAAATTAGAATTCAAAGAATACCAAGATTAGTGCAAAACTACCTAATTTTCTTGTTTATACTTCAATCAAAGTAATAAAAGTGATACTTGCAAAAACACAGAGTACACAAATGTCATATTGCCGTGGTCAAAGTATAGAAGTTTTGTTTGAGAATAAAGAGTACTGGTACTGAAATATTTTATAAATATTTAGATAACATACAAAGATTGTTATAATCAATATAATATATACAACAATGTGAAATCAGAGCTGCCAGTTCCTTAACTTGTATTGCCCTTCATATGCATCCAGTTCTTCCCAAGAATCTAGGATGTTGCCATATATCAAGATAGTGTATGTGTGGATTGAAGCAGTATGGCATTTTGTAATTGACAGAAAATCAATGCATTAATTTTCCAAGATTTTTTTGGTATAGTTCCAGTGCCGATAACCACTGGGACTACCATGGCCGATTTATGCCACAACCCATAACAGTATTATCATGATAAGTTGCACAGTCAGCCAGATATTTAGACTGAATTTGGCATTTTTATCCACCTATTGAATCTTTCTTAAGCATCTCGGTCAAGGAGATGTTGTTTGATGAGATTAAAGGTATCGTCATGGGCTGTAAACTGTTCCAAGTAAATTATCATCATCATTATTTATATCCTACTTTTATTTGTATAACTCAAAGCAGCATACATAATGCTCCCATCCTCTACTTTTCCCCACAATAGCAAACTTTGTTAGATATATTTTTTAACTGTTTGGGCCAAAGTTGTAAATAAGCTTAACAGTCACTCTGTGATTTATTTTTAAGATTGTAGCCCAGCACCCAAATGGCCTCCATGCTTCCAAGTTACCTGGAGAATTTGAGGTAGTGGTTGTTTGTTTATTCAGATTTACTTCTGTTTACTGCCTTTTCCACCTGCAAGTGTGCTCATTCTCTCATTCTATACGACAACTGTTGGAACAAATAGTATACACTAGACTAAAGTAGTGGAATGTTTAACCCCATTGCATGGATTTCTAGTATAAAAAAAACAGTTAATACCAGTGGTGAAATCCAAATTTTTTTACTACCGGTTCTATGGGCGTGGCTTTGTAGGCGTGGCAGGGGAAGGATACTGCAAAATCTCCATTCCCACCCCACTCCAGGGGAAGGATACTACAAAATCTCCATTCCCTCCCCACTCCTGGGAGAAGGATATTGTAAAATCTTCATCCCACCCTACTCTGGGGCCAGCCAGAGGTATAATTTGCCAGTTCTCCGAACTGCTCAAAATTTCCGCTACCGGTTCTCCAGAATCTGTCAGAACTTGCTGGACTTCACCCCTGGTTAATACATACCATCTCTTGACAGTGTACATGCAGATAATGCCAGGTGCAAAGACACTGAGCCTCATAATTCTTGGTTTCAAATACTTCTTCCTCTATGTTGTGAATTTTTATTTGGAAATGATATAGCAAAGTAATAGCAAAATAGGTTTGTTATTCAGATGTCACTTTAGATCCTGGTTTGCAAATTCATTTTATAATGTTAGCTAAGTTGACTAATTTCTCATTTAACCATTCTTGCAAATTTAGCCATAGATTTCTATTATTATTTTTTTATCTAGGAGTATTTTCATGAAAAATTGGCAGTAAGAAAGCTGGGTTTCTTAAATTTGATGGAACTTATTGGTGCCCTTAATGATGTTCTCCGTATTGAATGCAGAAAAGGAGAAAAAGATTGGCTCATCTTTGACATTGATTCACAAAGCTTACCAGATGGTAAGTGGAAATCCTAGGTGCACAAATCTTCCAGAAAAATGGGCCCCTTTAGAGGTAATCCCTGAGCATTCCCTTAGCAAACTTTTGAAGTTACGCGATCAGTGCTCCCTAGCATTTCCAAACAAGGCCCGAAACTATGAATCTTGCAGCACCACGGCAGTTGTTCACCCTTACGAACAACTGCAGAGGCTCTGCAACATTTTTCCTGCAGTTGCCAGTTGAAATGGAGCTTTTGAGGGGTGGATTTGCCCCTCAGAAGCCCTGTTTGGGCATCCAGAGGCCTTGCCTGACACCTTGCTGGCCCGAAATGGAGCTGCTCAGGGGCAGATCTGCCCCTCAGAAGCCCCATTTGGCCATCCAGAGGTCTCTGCTGGCACCTTGCTGGCTGAAATGGAGCTTCTGAGGGGCGGATCAGGCCCTCAGAAGCACTGTTCAGCCCTCCGCGGACCTCCTCCAGCCTGTTTCAGGCTGAAATGGAGCCTCTGGATCCGGTCCCTGTAAGCTCCATTTCGGCCTGCAACAGGCCGGGGAGGTCTGTGGACAGCCGAACGAGCATCAGAAGGGTGCACGACACTGGAGGAGAGACTGCTTGCTAAATCTTCACAAGGTAAGTGACCCGGCGCAGCAGGTTGAGGGAGGCGAAAACAATTTGGGCCGGTATGAGGTATTTCAGTGTGTCAGGGAAGCCTTGGGTGGTCTTAGGCAGGTGGCCTGTTTCATCGGTAGGGCCCCTCATGGCCTTCCCCACCCTGAGATACCTCATGTGCACTTACCAACCCTCACATTCAATTAGCGAATGCGTGGGTGAAAGAAGGGAGTGATCTTCACTCCCACAAATCCTTGGGTTACGAATGGAATGGGCAGGCTTAATTTAATTATATAGATTTATAATTATTTAAATATTTGCAATGTAATTAATAAAATATATATTTGCATTTTTATAGTATAGATGCAGTTTTTCCAGTTACTAAAGAACTTATATTGAATTATGGTTTCAGTATGCCATTAAATTATTTCCAGAAAATTGGGTTAGTGACTGTTCTGGGCACACAATATGTTGTGTATATGTTTACAGTGGGAAGTTGCAACATGTATCCATTTGTTCTCTTGAAAAAAAATTTAGTTCCAGCATGGACCTCTACATTATTATACAAGTAGTAAAGTATATTTATTTATTTGGAAATTTTATATTGCTATCTACTTGGTCACAGTGATTCAAGGCTGCTTACAGAAAATAAAAACACAACATAAAAGAAATAAAAATAATAAAACAATAGCTCCCCCCACTCCTGTGACAACACACACTCATACCAGCCATTTAATGGGCTCCATCCCGCTTTGGGTTCCCTGGTCCTGCTGGCAGAACCACGTCTTATGGGCCTTCTGAAAGATTTTCAAGGTGGGGGCCAGTCTAATTTCCAGAGATAGGATGTTCCAGGGGTGAGAGCCACCACGGAGAAGGCCCTTCTGGTCTTGCCAGATGTATCTCCTTAGGGGATGGGACCTGCAACATTCCTTGCCTCCCCACTCCAGTGTGTCGGATGGATGTGACTGCAAGAGAAGGTCCCTCAGATAACTTGGTCCCAAGCCACGAAGGGCTTTAAAGGTGACAAGGGATTTTGTGATATTTATTATAGAGGCTTTGTGACATTTATTTAATATTGGAGGAGGTGTGATCGAATGTGGTAAAGATACGGCTTCTTTTAAATAATCTGTCACCTCAGAGATTCACTGTTAACTTTACAGAAACAAACAGGGATGAGATCATCTTGATATTGCTAAATATAACTGAAAGTATCCTTCATTGGGCAGAATGCTGGAATATGAGAAGATAATGTGTGAATGGGATATCACCATTCAATCATTTGGTGAGAGCATGATACAATGAGACTAGATATATCAAACTTCCCTCTGAATAGTACACAATAGTTATAATAAATTACATGGTTTTAATGATAAAACATTTAGAATGTTATTGTTTTTGTTCTAGCCTAAAATGCTTGCTCTGTTTGGGATAATCATCATCATTTGATGTTCTGCAAAGGATAGTTTACATAAGATGCAAATTTGAATTAAAAAAAATAAACGTCTATTCTTCCTGCAGAAGATAAAGCACAGTAGATTCCAGGGAACCTAATAAATGCTATGTGAAGACACTTGACAGAAAGCTTATTTGTA
Organism: Ahaetulla prasina; assembly: GCF_028640845.1. Classification (NCBI taxonomy): domain Eukaryota; kingdom Metazoa; phylum Chordata; class Lepidosauria; order Squamata; family Colubridae; genus Ahaetulla; species Ahaetulla prasina. Next base: position 124,044,274 of record NC_080541.1, read on the forward strand.
CACTTAAATGTCCTTGTATATGATATTGCTCTAGTTGCGTAATCTACTTCAAGATACCGAATAGAGGTGAAACATGAATCAGTTATAGCTTGTATTTCTCTCGTTCACTAAAATCAGACAAGTTAGTTGTAATGAAGTTCGGATATGAAACTCAAATTTTAAAGCTTTAGTAGCTCAATGCAAATAATGTTATGGTTTTATGCTTTACAGTTTTTATAGTTCAGATTTGTTTATTGTTGTTAAAACACACAGAGTTGTGTTTTAAGAAGGGCTACTGTACAAATAATTAAAAAACTAAATAACATCCCCCAGGTATGACTTAACATGGCTTTTTTGGGAACAGGTAAAAATCAGAGGGCTTTTTTTCCTCTGTTCTGCATTTCCAAATGCAAAGAGCAATCACATGGCCATGAGTTTCACTAGAAAACCACTGCAGGAATTTGGAGTGTATCTCCCGCTGAATCTTCTCTAAAATTAAAACAGCCAGATTAAGCAGTGTAGTTTAAATGTATAATTTATAACTGGGTTCTTTATATTTATTGTACAGCATTCCTGAATATAAAACTTTCCTTATTTTTGTATGAAAATTTCTGTGTGTTTTAATATAAATCTGTATTGTTCCTACAGATGAACAAACAAATGGTAAGATTTCTCAGTCTGATTTATTAGCACAGCAGGAGGCCTCTGAAGAGCAGGAAGTGCCCACTTGGGATTCCCCTTCTGAGGATTCTAAGAAACTGGAGATTAAGTTCAATGTAGTAACAAAGATGGTAATGCCGGTACGGTGACATAATAATAATACATGTTTATGTAGTAAAAGAGCATTTAACTTTAAATGTGCAATAAAATCAAAGTTGCATACACTAATAACAGCAATAAAATCCAAGAAAAGGCCAAGAAGATAAAAATGGCTTTGACCAGGGATGAAATGCTCCCGGTTCGGACTGGATCGCGCAATCCAGTAGTGATGGGAGCAGGTAGTTCGGAGAACCGGTAGCAAAAATCCCTGCCCCCCATCCACTGCCCGCACCTCGCTGTTCTTCTTCTCTGTCCCTGAAGCGCTCGGTGATGATATAGCTGCAAACGGCCTTAAATGACTGCCGCGACACTTCAAAGGGCCGTACTACAGCTGATCAGCGCTGTAGGCAGCTAGTAGACCAGTGCCTCTATTTTTAAAGAAGGTAGACCGGTGCCTGCAAAAAAAAAGGCACTTGGTAGACCTCTCAGTAAAACGCAATTGGTAGACTGAAGCCTCTATTTTTAAAGAAAGTAGACCAGTGTCTCCCAAGTTTTGTATACTTTATTATTTTTATTATTTATCATTATTGACCATGCCCATTCAGTCACCTAACCTCCAAGCCACGCCCACCAATTAAGCCACGCCCACAGAACCGGTAGGGAAAATTTTTAGATTTCACCCCTGGCTTTGATTGACTTCAAAGTGATAATGATGGGGGTACCAGATAAATTTCTGGGTAAGTATTTACTATGTGAGCACCACCACTTAAAATATCAGTTGCTGTACCCAGTGCCACTCAGTAGGGCCTCTAAAGAAAAACTCAAGGTCTAGTAGTCAATTGTACAGAGAAGTTATCTTTTGGTACTCTGTACTAGAGATGAAGGCCCAAAATGAGAAAAAGAAGGATGTTAAATTGGTTCCAAAATGGAATGGGAGTTACTGAAGTACCGGTACCACATATTCATATTTTTCAATTCTATTTAGTAGTCTCAACCATATTTTTAATAATATGACATTGCTAATGCACTTCCAAAGGCCATGTAGTCCAAATGAAAATGTATTAAACATTATTAGCTGAAGCCAGGCTATAATCTGTCCTAGGATGTTTGTGTGTGTGTGTCATAGATTAGATGTTTTTAGCTGGGGAAAAATGCTATAGCTTACAGAGGCTAGTTGTTTTCTAAGAGACAAAAATGGATCATAAAAATTACCAGACTCTGAAACTGTTCCTTCAGGGAGAACGCATTTTATCTATAACAGATAGAGCTTTATTGATATAGACAACCAACTGTTGCAAGGTCCTTAACCTTATCCATGTTGAATAGCTTTTTTAGTCTCATAAAATCCATTACTATTTCCATGTACTAATTTAGCTTATTCAGTAATTAAATTAGATAAAAAAATAATAGAATTGGCTGTTAGACTAATGATAATTTAACTCCAAATCAGTTCATACTTCCAAGATCCCTAAACACATCTCTTGGAAAAATGAACAGCAATATCTTAGCATTCTTTCCTGTCTTTACAACTGAAATAATGGAATCCCTAAAAAATTCTGAGAACTGAACTTCTCCAATGGATTTTTCAAAATACATCTGTGTATTCTACAGAGGAGAAGATGAATCAATAACACTTGAGTTCCCACATTATTTTCCTGTCAAAAATTATTTTAGGAAATGTGCAAAATTGAACCTAAACCCTGATTGAAAAGTGAAAACGAGTTTCATTTAACAGTATTTGAAATTGACTGGCACCCATGAATAACCAATAATTAATTCTATTGCTTCCTTGAAAAAAAAGTGGGATAATGTTGGTGTGAAGAGTTTTTAGATATTAAGATCCTCATAGCTTTCAAGATGTGTGTTCTTCCAAAATCTTTATACAGATCTTAAAATTTGTTCATGATATTTTGTGCAGTCTTTTCTATTTATTAAATGATATATAAAATGAAGGTGGGAGATGTGGAAAAACTGTAGGGATATCTTTTTGCAAATTATATTCAAGTTACAAAAATAGGGCAGGCAACACTATACTACACTGGAGACAAATTCCTTGTGTGTCTAATGCAGGGGTCTGCAACCTTAAACACTCAAAGAGCCATTTGGACCCGTTTCCCACAGAAGAAAAAAAACACTGGGAGCCACAAAACCTGGGTGGGCGTGGCCAACTCAACTTCACTCACTCCCACTCATTCACATGACCACCCCCCAGACATACCTACCCAGGTTTCTCTCTAATCTCTTTCTCCTCTTTCTCTCCTCTTTCTCTCTTTCTCCTCTTCCTTTCTCTCTCTCATCTCTCTCACCTTCTCTCTTGCTCTCTCATATCTTTCATCTCTCTCTTTATCCCTCTGTCTCTTTCTTTCTCATCTCCCATCTCTTTCTTTCTCTCTCTCTCTTTCTCTTTCTCCTCTTCCTCTCTTATCTCTCTCCCCATCTCTCTCTCTCTCATCTATCTCTCATCCCTGTTTCTCTCCCTCTCCTTTTTCCCTCTCTTTCTCTCTCATCTCTCTCTTTGTGTCTCTCTTTCTCTCCCATCTCTCCCTCCCTCTCACTTTTGTGTGTGTGTGTGTGTGTGTGTTCACTCTTGAACCATTTCCAAAAACAGGCGAGGGTTGATTTTTTTTGTTCTTGTTTTGCTGATGATGTTCTTTCTTCTTCTTTTGGTGCTTTTTACCATATGATTTAAATCAAGAGTCATTTCAGGCTCCCAGATAAATGAAGTCTTTTGTCCCCCTGCTGTGGCTTCCTGCCAGCTGACCCCACCACTTGCTGGCCTCGCTCCTTGCCCTCACTTTCCCAGTCATTCGCCTGAGAAGGTAAGGACGGCAGTGGCGGATGGAGACTAGCTCCATATTCCAGATGGGGAGCAAAGCGGTCCTGTACTTGCCTCTTCTTGTGGCCCTTGGTGCCGTGCGCACCTCGGGGAGATGCACAAATTTCTCTCTGTCCCGAGACACCGGTGTTCTCGCCACCTCCATGGCCTGCTCGCTGCTCTTGCAGCACCTTGCGAACACACTTAAATTTAGCACGCTTCACAATGGGGGAGGCTGTATCCCCTGCTCCTCCTGGAGCCCATTAAAATGCGGAGCATCGGCTGCAGCTGGACCGGGCCAGTGTCTCAGGATAGAGAGAAAGTTGCACGTCTCCCCAAGCGACCAGGGTGCGCACAGCACCAACAAGGGCCAGAAGGAAGAGGCAAGTACAGGGCCGCTTCGCTTCTACTCTGGAATATGGAGTGAGTCTCCATCCACCGCCGTCGCCCTTCTCACGCAAGGAGTGATTGGGAGGGGAAGGTGAGGGGTGGGGCCATCCAGTGGTGGGATCCGGATAGCAGGGAGCCACCGCAAGGGCCCCAAAGAGCTGCATGTGGCTCCAGAGCTGCGGGTTGCCGACACCCGGTCTAATCATACTTGGCCAAATAAAGCATACAATTCAAATTTCTGTTTATATGAGTTTTGTAGTATAATGGAGCACACACAAGTCAAATATAATAGTACATGCAGTTCAGATATAAAGAGCTGTCAAACTTCACAAAGATCACAAAGCTCAAACATCACAATGAAAAATTTGAAAGAATATCATTTATGTTTCCTTGCATTGGTTTTCCAGCCAGGATCATTAGTCCTGAGTTTTATATGAAGGTGATTCTTTTTTCTTTCCTTGCATTTGCAGCACCTAGGCATGAAGAAAGATAACATTATACAGGAAATAATGGAAGAAGAAATACCACCAGATTCTGTTCAAGATGAAACTCTTTATTGTCTCCCTAAACTTGACAAGAATGCTTTTGTTGGATTATTTGTGGAGGACATTGTGTCACCTTCACAATTCCATGTCCGGATTTACGGTGGAGAAACTTCTGATGAGCTGGAAAATATTATGATTGAGATGAGGTTAAGATATATTTGGGCTGTTTATGAAAGTAGAGATATCTATTTTTGCACAAACTTTACTAAAATTGAAAGGAGAGTGAGAATTCACTTTGTTTTTTGTGTATGGATGCCTGTAATCCATAACTCTCAACCACTTGCAGTGCAACTGCTCTCAAGATGGTTATCCATGCACATTTTAAAGTGTGAACTTTCAACATTTCATTTTATAATTGTCATGTTTGTTTGAAAAATTTTGGGGAAGAACCTAAACATTGTCATCATCTTTCAGTAATTCAGGTTTTCACAACTTGTTTGTATCATTCCCATAAGAAAAAAATGGCAAATAAGATTAGATAGAAAACATTTTTGCAGGCTTGAAGAAAATAGAGAATAGTACTAGATAACCTAGCCTCCTATTATGTATAAATCCATGTGTAAAATATATCACGATATGAGATATGGGGAGATTGTTTAAAATGGCCAGTTGGGAGTTCAAATATTGACACTCCAGCTGCTTCCTAGTCCTCATCTCAGTTTTTGCTCTGTGAGTAGGAAAAAAATGTGCTCTACTATGTGGGAGCAGCAGAGTCACTCCTTAAATCCATCAGACAAGATGAATGAGCAGCATAAGATAAATGTATTCTTCAGGAAAGAGGAGGGAGTTCCTACCAGTGGGAATTTCAGCTTTTCTCCAGACAGGAGAGAAGTAGCTCATGGAAATGAAGGATGTCTTTGTTCTGGTATTTCTAAACTGATCTCTTTAATTTTTTTTTTCTAAAATGAGATTGGTTAAAAATAGGATTTTTAAAACTGGATATTTTTTGTCAATCCAAATAATGCCTCAGAGACCAATTTTTGTTTACAAGAAGCCCCATGGAATTCAATCCAGCGCAGTTCAGTACTCATTCATATTTATAATATTGTAGGAGGAAAGTTCTATTAGTATATGGTAGCCAAAAAACAGGTGTCTGGTAGCACCTTTTCAGACTGCAGAGCTGTAGCTCATGTAAGCTTGTACATTTTAATAAATTTGTTAAACTGAAAAAGTAGTACCAGACTGCCCCAGATATATAATAAGCTACAGTGGTGATATATCTGAATCTTCTCTTTCAGACGATGCTATTCTAGTAATTATGTAGCTAATCGTTATGTCATACCTGAAGCCTTCATCCGTCCTGGCCAGCTTTGTTGTGTAAAGAATTCTAAAGACAAATGGTGGTACCGAGTTATCATTCATCGACTCCTTAATGACCAAGAAGTGGAAGTGTTTTACCCAGACTTTGGAAATATAACAATAGCTCAAAAATCTTCACTGAGGTTACTCAAGTAAGTAAACTATCTTTAAAAATGTATAATGACACAAAGTCTTTCATTCCCCATTATCACATGCTATAGTTTAGGCTTAATGTTAATCGAGATTGGGACATTAATGTGGCAGTCACTGCACAGACTGACACATTAAGGTCCTTATCATTGTCTTCTCCCTTTTGTGCCATGATCAGATATACATCAACTCTAATATTGATCACATTTTCTGATTATTATTTTTTATGACTCCGTAATTTCTTAATTTGGGGTAAAATTGGGGCAACTAAATGGAGCTGAGCATTTACTGGCCAGTTGCCCTTCCTAATGCCTACATGAAGTTTGCAGCAGATACTTTCTCTTTTTATCCTGAAAGAGAAACATCTGCTACTACCTAGGATTGAACTCTCAACCTTCTGAGTGGGAGGTGAGTGTCTTCACCACTAAGCCATGATGCTGCTCTCATTTTCTGATCATTATTATTATTATAGCTTATTATAGCTTATTTTCAGAAGCTACTCTGAAAAGCTAAAGAATCAATTTTCAGCAAATGAACCAGCAAACATGTGGAAAACTCTTAAAAATATCACCGGCTATGGCAAACCTCCTTCCCAGGCTGAAGGTAATCAACAACTGGCAGATGACCTGAATGAGTTTTACTGCAGGTTTGAAAGGAAACTACAGCCACCTATCTCCACAACCCGCATCTCAGACACACCAACAACAGCCAAGCCTCCTACAACTGACCCCATTTCATTGGGTTCACAACCCCTAGAGATCACAGAAAAGGAAGTGCTGGACCTATTTCACAGACAAAAGCCAGGAAAAGCTCCAGGCCCAGACAAGATAACTCCTTCTTGCTTAAAAGTCTGTGCTGACCAATTGGCCCCATCTTCACCCATATTTTCAATAAATCACTAGAGATGTGCTATGTTCCTTCTTGCTTCAAACGCTCTACCATCATCCCAGTGCCAAGAAGCCCACCATCAAGGAACTGAATGACTACAGACCAGTTGCTCTAACATCTGTAGTCATGAAAACCTTTGAAAGGCTAGTGCTTTCCTACCTGAAAACCATCACGAATCCGCTCTTAGACCCCTTGCAATTTGCATACCGAGCAAATAGATCAACAGATGATGCTGTTAATATGGCTCTGCACTACATCCTACAACATCTTGAGTCTCCAAAGACCTATGCAAGGGTCCTTTTGTAGACTTTAGTTCAGCATTCAATACCATCATTCCAGACATTCTTCTAACTAAGCTAAACCAGCTACAGGTACCGGAACAGACTTGTAAGTGGATCACAAGCTTCCTAACAAACAGGAAGCAGCAGGTGAAGCTAAGCAAGATCACATCAAATACCTGTACAATTAGCACAGGGGCCCCCAAGGCTGTGTGCTCTCCCCACTTCTCTTCTCTGTATACCAATGACTGCATCTCCAATGATCCATTTGTTAAGCTACTGAAGTTCGCAGATGACACAACAGTGATTGGTCTCATTCGAGACAATGACGAATCCGCATATAGACGAGAGGTCGAACGACTAGCCTTGTGGTGCAACCAAAACAATCTGGAACTGAACACACTCAAAACCGTAGAAATGGTGGTAGACTTTAGGAAAAACCCTTCCATACTTCCACCTCTCACAATACTTGACAACACAGTATCAACAGTAGAAACCTTCAAATTTCTGGGTTCTATCATATCGCAAGATCTCAAATGGACAGGTAACATCAAAAACATCATTAAAAAAGGACAACAAAGAATGTTCTTTCTGCGCCAACTCAGTAAGCTCAAACTGCCCAAGGAGCTGCTGATCCAATTCTACAGAGGAATTATTGAGTCTGTCATTTGCACCTCTATAACTGTCTGGTTCGGTTCTGCAACCCAACAAGAAAAACACAGACTTCAGAGGATAATTAGAACTGCAGAAAAAGTAATTGCTACCAACTTGCCTTCCATTGAGGACCTGTATACTGCACGAATCAAGAAGAGGGCCGTGAAAATATTTGCAGATCCCTCGCATCCTGGACATAAACTGTTTCAACTCCTACCCTCAAAACGACGCTATAGAGCACTGCACACCAGAACAACTAGACACAAGAACAGTTTTTTCTCGAAGGCCATCACTCTGCTAAACAAATAATTCCCTCAACACTGTCAGACTATTTACTGAATCTGCACTACTATTAATCATTTCATAGTTCCCATCACCAATCTCTTTCTACTTATGACTGTATGACTATAACTTGTTGCTGGCAATCCTTATGATTTATATTGATATATTGATCATCAATTGTGTTGTAAATGTTGTACCTTGATGAACGTATCTTTTCTTTTATGTACACTGAGAGCATATGCACCAAGACAAATTCCTTGTGTGTCCAATCACACTTGGCCAATAAATTCTATTCTATTCTATTCTATTCTATTGAGTTCAGAGCCATTAGGAGGCCAGGAAAAGCTAATCCTTTCTCCACCTCCTAAAAAATTTGTACAGGGAGGAATGAAGTATTGGTTCTGTTTTTTTGAGGGGAAAAAATATACTTAGCAACTGTTCTAAGTTACAACAACATAAAAAAGGAAGCATGATCTGGATTGGAAGTTCTGGCTTTAGGTCCCCTCTGCAGTCATGTGAACAAACTTTGGACGCTTCACAATATTGCCACATTTATGATGTTTTTGTGGCACATCTGACTTTTGGCAAAACTACACTCATCACAAACCATTGCTTCACTTAAGAACTGCAGCATTTGCTTAATGACTGTGGTGTTTGCTTTATAATCAAGGTATTCCTTTAACAGCTCCCACAAAAGTGATACAATCATTTTATGACCATTACAAGATACTACCCTAATGGACAGGCTCCATTACGATCATATGTCAAGAACTATTTGTACTTTGGTTTGATTTTAGCCTCCCATTTTGTTCTTGCTAGACTAATTAGTTAGCCATTAATCTGACATTTTAGACCATGTTTAAGGTAAGATAGGTAAGTGATACAGATAGTCCTTGACTTATGACGATTGAATGATGAACCATCATTCAAATTTATGATGGCACTGAAAAAAAAATATGACCAGTCCTCACACTTACGACCGTTGCAGTCAGTGTCCCTACAGGCAGATGACCAAATTTGGGCACCTGGCAACCAGGATGTGTTTATGACCATTGCAGAATTCCAGGGTCATGTGATTGCCAATTACAACATTCCCAGATAGCTTCCAACAAGCAAAGTGAATGTTGGAAGCTGGATTTGTTTAATTACTGTGTTGATTTGCTTCACAACTACACCAAAAAAGATGGTAAACTCAAGCTATGACACACGTAATGGCTACATCGCATTGAACAAATGCAGCGGTCATAAGTTGCAGATTATCTGTATTTACATGTTATGCAAGTGCTGAATTTGGGCAACATGGTAAACTAAAATGAGATTTGTTTTATCAAAATTGGGTAATAATAATACCATCAAAATATATTCTCCAGAAATGTTACTACTTAGTTTGAGGACTGCATATTATTTTGGAATTTTGTGACATAATTGTAATTCTTCCAAAAGTTATTTATATGGTTTTCTTTTGTTTTATTCAATAATAAAATGGTATGTTCCTTGCCTTTCCAAACATCCAAGGACCATCGAGCTTATGTTTCAACCCTGAAGAATTTTAATAATTTAGTTTAGCCACCCAGTTAAAAGTTTAAAATATTTATTTGTGTTAAAGTGTTTTTCAATCTGAAAATAAGATCAAAGATTGGAGAAGGCTGTATTCATACACTCTAATGTCATTTTTACTTTGTGGATTTTGCCCCATAGTTTGCCAGAACATCTAAACATGGTAACTATTATGTGCTATTAAAGCAAAAGAATATTAGAGATGACCAATACTGTAGTTCATTAATATAGATAAAACAGCAGATATAGACACAGTCCCTGTCCAGATTCACATTTGATGCTAATCGTAATGTAGCTTGTTTGTTTTGGCTTTGCAGGCTCTGAAAACAAAAGTGAATGAAGTGTGGTTCATTTCAGAGTAGTGAACATCAGGTGGAAACCAGATTGTGGTTTATTTGTCAATTGCATCTATTACTTAGTGTGATATGTGAATGGAAAGGAATGTGATGGTTTTCTGAACGGTTTGTATTTCAAGTTTTCCCAGCATCTAAGCAGTTCACAGCGGTGCAAGGCAATATATTTTTTTTTTAAAAAGGAAGAAAACAAAACATTTGCTTTACAAGTTTTGATTGTTTTGCCAATCTGTTAAGCTGTGCTCTGAATCTTTCAACAGAGCATGCTGTAATGTGTGTATGGGATGTGTGTATGTAGTCAGTGGTGGGATCACACACTGAGCCAAGCTATAGTGAAGTTTTGTTTGGTTTTGGCTTAGTAGTGTATGCATAAAGGCATAACGGTTTGAGAAATATGGTTTATTGCTTAAGGTGTTATATGAATCAAAAGCATATAAAGGGATTAGAGAACAACATCAAATCATATTTTGTTGATAAATCTGAATTAGTCTATTATGACATTCTTCCAACAGACATTGCTATGCAAAACTTCCTGCCCAAGTTATCCCTTGCTGTTTAGCCTGGGTGAAGCCAAGCAAGGTATGTAATTTCCTATTTGTTTGGTTCTAATCTGGAGAATTGGTTGGAGATAACTGAAGAGGTAATCACAATTTTTTGACACGCTCAAAATGACGAAACTCCTGAATGAGTCAACCCAGGAAATGGTTAAAGCACAAGTTATATAAAACTAATGGTGAGGTTAGTCAGATCATATATTAGAATACATGATTATCAAATTCTGTAAGATTTATTTTGTTTTCTCCATTATATCTAGCACAGATTGTCTCAATGATTTGGAATTTATTCTCTAGATATATTTTATCTAGTACATTGTATTGTATATGTACATATGTATGTGTGTGTATGCACATATATGTATATATGCAGTGTGAACACTCAGCGGTTAAGACACATCAGCCCAGGTTTGAGATCGAAGTGCCACCCATGGGGTGAGCTCCATCCTCATTCCAGCTCCTGCCAACCTAGCAGTTTGAAAACATGTAGATGTGAATAGATAAATACATACTACTATGGTGGGAAAGTAATAGCGCTCTGTGACTTCATTCTGGCCATATGACCACGGAAATGTCTTGGACAGCATTGGCTTAGTGGCCTTGAAATGGAGATGAACATCACCTCCTATAGTCAGCAACAACTAGCAGAGTAAAATCTGCACGGACTCCTTGTATATGTTTGTATAGTGGTGATTGCATGACCTCTGTAAATAAATAAATAAATAATCTTTTGTAAGGAAACCTATGTTGTAGTCCTTGAAATTTGCTGTAACAAGCTTGATGTCAAATTGAGAGTTGACCTTTATCCTTCACATAGTTTGATTGCCTCCTGGACTATGTTATGTACCAAAGTATTCAAGACAGCATCTTATCTTTTTCTGGGGATCTGTTTCAGTTTAGGTGAATTTAGGCACAGTAGTAAATACATACCGAACTTGCATCTTGAAGCATGTTCATCTATTCCTGAAAAGGTCTCCCCTGAATCCAGAGGTCTGTGCCTTATTTAACAAAAAGGAATATGACACTGAACTTAAGAATCCCTCTTGAGAAAAACAAAAGGAAAGAAAATGATACATTAAAAAGTACTATGTAGTGCATACTTTGCCCACTGTATCAACTCACACTTGCTAAGTTAAATTAACCTGGGAGATTTCTACCTTGTTCTGTCAATGAATAACATATATGTATATGTATATCAGAAGTCACATTTCAAAATGGGCAGGGTCAGGATAAAACTTTTGAGTAAATAAAAATAAAAAGTATTTGATTCCATATCTGCCTGTATCAGCTGTTCTGTCTCGCATACGTATACACATTTTTTCTCAGCATAAAAATAGAAAATGACTAAAACTAGATGGAGTTGGGCTAGCTGCATTGATTAAGGGATAAGAATTGGGCTGATATTAAGTGAGGGGAGGAATCAAGGATGGAACAACAGAGCAGGGAAGTACTAGGTAAGATTCTGGAGTAATTTTGTGTAGTTTGTGTATTGATTTAAATATTTTGCTCATTTTGTATTTCAGTGTGGATTTATTTTAGATTTAAATTTATAAACAGTTGAAACGGGTTCAAAGAAAAAATAAGTTGCAACATTGGGAAAGAATAAAGTTTGTCTTGCTTTCAGAGCAATGTTAGCATCAGATTTAAATATTGGAACTGTTGACTAAGTCGGAATGAATAAATCAGTGAAAATTTAAAAGGTGAAGAGAAGAAAAGTTAGATGATTTATTAACTAGGGAAGAAATTAAATTTAAAACTGGTATTTTTAAACAGACTGGCAAAAAATCAAGAAAAACAAATATACTTATTTATTAAACTTATATTCCCCCCTCCCCCCTGGGGTTGAAGGCAACCTACATAGCACAATATTCTTTCCTACAAATTTTCCCAAAATAACAGGCTGAAAAATAGAGATTATTCCGAATTGTTCCATGACTGTGAGACTTGAACTTGTGCTTTTCTGATTGTAAATTTAAACTTTGCATTTATTTTATATTCTGCTTTATCCTCTCTCTTTTTCCCTGCATAAAGGGTGATTGGTCTGACAGTGCTATAAAGGAATTCCGAAGACTGTGTGAGCTGAAATTGCTGGTGGGACTGGTAGATGAATATATAAATGATGTCCTTTACCTCTTCCTTTGTGATACCAGTTCCGATGATGATGTCTACTTGCACGATGTTTTGAAATTAGAGGGTCATGCACTCATTTGTAGGGAGAACATTCCTTCCAAGGTAAAAGGAAGACAAGTTATGATGGGGCAGGGTTACAGTGCTGAATTATCACAAGTAATTCCCAGATTGGCTTGAGCTGGACCGAAAAGAAAAAAAATGAAACAAGACCATAAGGGGAACTGACATTGTGTCAAAGAAATCCATATTGGAAATGGGAGTTTATTTTTTACAATTGCTAAAGCAATATAATCAAACCAAAAAAAGTTTAACATGGCTCAATTATCTCTCCACTTTAAAAAAGTTTTAAAAAGTCATCTGGATATAAAGAAATAGGTTCCATAAAATTACCTTTAAAACAGCCTAATTTTCTAATCAAAGTACAAATCAAAAATCAGTAATAGGAAAGCAAGCCCATCAATGAGTTGGCGTCATACCTAATTAACAAATTAGTGTTCTGTTTGTAACTCTACCTTCAGGTAGAGGAAACATCATATAAATAAAAGTGCAGTCCTTAAACTGAGCTGTATGAAAATAATAAATGAAAACAAGTTAATGTTTCATCCTGTCGACCTTGTGTGTTAAACCAGATAAAAATCACAACCAGATAAGCTAATTCTATTTTATTGTAAACTACCTTGACAGAACCTTGCAAGACTGAAAATGCAGTCCCCCTGTCCCCCATTTCTTTTCCAGATGAAGAAACAGCGGAGTATCTCTTCTGAGCCTCTTGCCCCAGCTACTATAGTAGTGGGCTACACTATTTCTTATATGACCATCCGCTGGCAGCCTCTCTTTGCCCAAGGTCTTTCCCACATACCATTAACCACCCTGGGTTGCAGCTTGTTTCTAAGGTCAGACTGGAAGATATTAAATATTTCTTCATTTTTACTTTAACAGGGCTTCAAAGAGTTAAATCCTTTTACGCTATATATGAAACCAAACCAAAACCAGCATGCTGATTTCACAAAAGCTGACACTTCATTGCTTCAGCAGGAATTTCTTGTAAACTTCCCAGGAACCAATTCAGAGACTTGCAATAATGAAGTAGTTTCACAGGTGGGAAAGATTTGCTGATTATTGCTTCTCATGTATTTTTCTCTGTTCCTGTAAAATCCCCAGAAGACTGAGAAAGGGTTAGTTTTTCTTCTAAAATTAGCATCTAGTAACTATGGTTGTATGGTTGGGTGAATCCCAAAAATATTACATTGAGCCAGATGGATGCTCTAAAGTCAAAAGTAAACAATTTTTCTTGGTGCTTTGCATTGTGTACTGCAGCGCTTGACAATCGCTTAGCATCAGTCTGACTTCCTTCACAATCTGTCTTCATATTTTTAATTAAAAGGAGTGTTTGCATGATGCAAAGCAGAGCACCAGCCTCCAACATTACCTCTGTTCCCAATAGTTATTCTGGACCCAACCTGAAAATGAAAATGATGGGTAGCCGCAATCTAAATCTAAAGTTTTGTTTAGATGTACATTCACTTAACCTAGAAAAAAAAAACAAGTGGGATGGTAGTGAACAGTCTAGGGAGGTAATGAAAGAGTATTCTTCTTGTTTAAAGGTAAAGGTAAAGGTTCCCCTCGCACATACGTGCTAGTCGTTGCCAACTCTAGGGGGCAACTCCGTTTCAAAGCCAGCGCTGTCCGAAGACGTCTCCGTGGTCATGTGGCCGGCATGTTTACTTCTAGTTTACTTTCTAGTAAATGGGTGTTTTGTGGCTGCCCAAACCAACTATAGCACTCATTTGCAGATGGGAAAGCCCTCCTCACAGCAGGAGACTGCACTGTCCTTCCAGTGCCCCTTTTTCTCCTTCAACTGTCTGGTGCACTTACAATATTCTACACCCACATAATTTCCTTGATAAGTAGATCCTATCAACATCACTGCATGGATGAAGGGTATGATTCATTGCCATTATTTTACTGGTCGTCCTGTCCATAGCTTTCAATATTATTGTTATTCATACTACTACTAAGGGAATGAGATAATCTTACATAAATACTTCCTTATATTGTTTAAAATATTTCTGTGGCAATCAAATGTTAATGCCTCTTCTGATACATTTTTCAGTGTTTTTCCTTTTAAAACAATGAATGTGAAATTACGTAATCAGATATGTCAGTGGGATTAGCAAATGAAGCATACATAAGGAAGTCTTTAAAATAAGATAGTTTCAACTATTTAGCATTTTCTATTTGTGTACTGAAAAGGTAGTAAATAGAAAAGTACATGAATAAAATATTGCAAAGTAATAAAAGTTAAACATGAATATATGGGAGTATTTATTCAGTTGCAGCTTTAAAGATTGTTCATAAATCTCCTTTTTCAATGTCTGTAACTTTGAGTTCTTGCTGAACAAGCAGTCAGTAAGCGAGGACTACTTGTACAGTGTAGAAATTAAAATGGCTAAAAGTGTGATTGGATTACTTTTAATAAATGGAATTTTGTGCAGGATTTTCCAATGAACAAATTCTCTAAAATACTGTATTTGAAATTAAATATATAATTAAAATGACAGTATTGTAAACATTTTCTAGCACACAGCAAGCCAGTCCTCATATCCTGAAGTACCATACCTGGAGCCAGTGTATTTAAGCCAAGAAATTTGGGATGAGAACTGGTTGCCTTCATCACATTATGAAAAAAAGAAAAATGAGGATGCATCTGATAATTTACATAATGATATTATGGTAGTTTCTCACCAGACCTCCGGTCATGAAGGCAACAAAAATAAGATCCAACACAACCAAAGTGTGATTCAAAAGGTAGATTTTGTTACTAGTTTTTCGTGTTACTAATCCAAAGGTTCAATTGAAATGCAGTGCTCTCTTATCCCAAAGATTCAGAGTTTGTAGTATATAGATTTTTTTTTTAAAAAGAAAGCCATAATCTTATCTGTACACATAAACTTTAAATTGGTGAAAATAGATTGTAACTAAAAAGGGTAAAATACAAAAATACTAAAATAAGGAAACTGGACAGCAGTAAAAACAGACTGGGAAATCATTACAAGCCATACTACATGGAATAGAATACCAAAATATTTTGGGAAACTTAAGGCAATGATAAATGCTTGCTTTAAAATGCTTTGTACTTGGGAATAGTACATGTGTTCCCTGACATACAACCATAATTGAGACCAAGATTACTGTCATAATTTGTGCCAGTCACTAAGCCAGTCATCATGTGACCAATCCAATTTTATAACTTTTTTTGTGGCTGTCATTAAACTCTGGTTATAAAGTGAACATTAAGCGAACCAATTGTCTACAAAGTAAATGCAGGTTTCTGGCAAGCAAAAATTCATTATTAATTGTGGTTACATGATTGTGGGATACAGCAAAGAGCCATAAATGCAGGCCCTCTGTTGAGTGCCCAAAATGCAATCACATAACTAGCTGGGTTGCCCAGCTCTCAGAATTTTGAATCTGGTTCATTAGTATCTTTTGGGGGGAGTGGGATGCCCGCCATAACTTCAAATAGTCACTAAGCAACCAATTGTAAGTAAAGATCTACTTGTATTTCATAACATGAATGCTGCTATTAAAAAAAACTCTTAATGTCCTAAAAGCTCTGCTCAAATAGCAGATGCTAACGTCTCACAGAGCAGTATAAGAGCTCGGTAAGAAGCAGATATTTAGCTATATTGTCCAAACTTTATTTCCCAGATTAGATAGGATGCGGATATGAATGTTTTCACACAATATCAGAACCTTAATGCTTCTATGATCCTGCTGATTTGGTAGCCGGCTTTTGCTTCATTCAAAATATGAAATTCCTTTTTTTAAGGGCACTTCAGTTAGCAGTGCCTATCTGATTATGTCTGGGATTAGAAATTGGGCAGAGTCAGGCCTGGCGAATACCTAGACTGGGTTTAAATTAGGCTAGATTGGGATGTCAAAATCATCTAAGAAGAAAAAGGCAAACTATTTCTACTGTTGTGTTGTCAAGAAGACAGCACATGAAGTCCCCCAGAAATTGTTCTGGACTTGAAGGAGACATTACTTACCTTCAAAGTCAGCCCCATGTTGAATCCCATAATCAAGATTTGGAGGCTATGGAGAAATTGATCTGACTGCTTCAGGCAGGAATACTATTGAGAACATAGCAGTGTGTGACAGACTGTGACACACTGCTGCTACCATAGTACTTTGAGTCCCAGGCAGTTCTGTATGTAAATTGCTTTCCTCACCATTCTGGTCCTTTGGTCATCATTTTAAAGGTTGGATCTCCAAGACTGAAGGAGTGGAGGGAACTCATTTTCTGCTTGGAATAAATGTCCTTCTTTTTTGGCAGACCAGAGATGTGTCCAGTGCCATTGAGACAGCAGATGATTCAAGTCTGGAACATCCAAGTGAAATTCTGAGCTCGATGGCAGATACAAAGGTAATTTGATTTGTACTGTTTCTACTTAGGAGAAATGTTCCTATTAGTCTGGACAGTTGTATGTTTTATAGCAACTCCAAAAGAAGAAAATATATATTAGCCGAACTGGGTTGAACTGTGGAGTCCTTGGTGCTCTCGGAGCTTGTTTGTTTGCTTGCAGACATTTAATTACTTAACTAGGTAATTATACTCCACAATCTATAACAATTGCTATAAGATATGCAAAGTATAGTTGTATTGTTAGACTTTTCAGATCTTCGCCGTATTTGCCATTCCAAATTTATGTGACCATCACCCAGCAGTGAAATCTGGCTGGATCTATCAGGCTCGCATGAGCTGGTAGAGCTGGCAGCGGGAGGCTCTGGCCACCCACCGGAATGTCATTATGTCCCATTTTTGACCCTCAGAAGAAGCGCATAAGCTTACATTTCCAATCCAATAGCGAAGGTAAGTGCATTTCACTGCTCCCATCACCTATGCCATATGAAGCCTTTGCTTCAGATGTTTTCTTTTAATTGTAACATTGTCAGTCAAATGGCTATCCTGTGTTTTAAAGCAAGTTTCTGTTTTTCACTTGACTGCAGACAGAATCCTCTGTTGGAGATATACCTGATTCTTTGTCACAAACATTAGAAGAGTTTTATGTTTCCATTGTTCATTCCGAGAAACCAGAAAAGCTGAGTCAAAATGAATCAGATGTAAACAAATTGTCTGTTTGCCATTCCCAACTTTCTCCATCAACATCTGTATTGCATGGTATATTTATGCATTTACCTTCTAATAATGCTAACTTTGTTATTACTATAGTATTATTAAATTTGTTGCCAAAATATGATACCCTTTTAAAATGGATTTGTAGCTGAGCTGATACTACGAAATCAGATTCAGTAGAGATTACAAAATGATCAACTTTTAAAGCATAGAAGGTTTCTGTTGAATCCGAGAACTAAATTCTGAGATATCAGGAATGGTGGCTAACCAGAATAATATGGAACATACTGATTCTGAAAGGGTTAACATGTAAAGTGAAAATGGGAGGGCGCTAGGGTGAGAAAATAGGGAAATATTGGGTACTGGTTTACACAGCAGATTCTATTGGTCTTCATGTTTCAAATAAGAAACCATCATGCAGTCTAGACAGAGGTTTCCTTTAGGGACATGAGAACAGCTTTCTCTATTCAGCACTTCCTGTTCATGATGAAAATTGGGTTTTGTTGAGTAATTTTATATGACTTCATGTTTGTTTAATCAAAAGTGGAATTAGAATGGTTTAAGGAGAAGATGTGGGAAAGCAGAATCTACACTTAACATGGTAGAAATGTGAACTAGTTAAAGGGAGATTGGTCAGGGCAAAACAGCTGAATGGATCTAAGCCCTATAACAAATAACTTCTGACCACTTCTCTTCTCTTTACTATGTAGGAAGACCTGCTTCAGAGAACACGGTTAATGATGATGCTGGAATTCGAACAGTTTCTGTATATAATGCTAATCATTACTTTGAACCTTGTGCCCTTGGTCGCAATGCCTTGATCTTTACTGCTGAGCTTCAGGGATCTCCAAAATTCTTTATTCCATCCAGTCCAACTGTTGCCTTGGGAGCATCTGCACGATTAGCTGTCTCTGGTGGATATTTCCCCCTTATCTTTAGGAAGATGAAGATATCATAAAAGTCAGTATGAAAGATTTCCAAAAGACTTCACTGTTCATCTAGCTTACTGGACAGTAGCTTAAAAAAAATCTTGTAATTTGAGCCTATGGAAAATTATAATTTAAAGCCCAACTGAAATTTGGGCAATTTATGCCATGATTTTTTCTCATATATTGCTTTTCTTGTTGTATATTACTGTTAACATTTCTACTCTTAATATAATAGTTTTGAAAATGATCAATGAACTGTCTTATTTAAGTTGTATGCATATTTTTGTAGGCTGGCAGAGTCTGTGAGTGTTGAGGACAGCATAAACAATAATGTCAAACCACAGCTGGGCAATTCTTTAGCTGGTATTGGCCTTCATATACACTGAGTTCTTGCCAACATAGGATATTATAATGTATCAGTGTAACGTGTGTAGATATGAACAGTGTGGGACCAGCCTTAATAATAACCAAGCAGAGTTATGCGGTTTTCTGGGAAAGATCTTAAATTAATATTGATGCTACATTGGGTCTTCTCAGCATTTCTAATGACTCACGTTAAAATATTCAGTCTCAATATTTTCCTGCACATGTACAATGTGAGTGGGAGTGAGTTAGAATTAGAATAAGAATAGAGTAGGAAGGAACCTTGGAGGTCTTCTAGTCCAGCCCCCTGCCCAAGCAGAAGAACCTATACCATTTCAGACTAGTGACTGTCCAGTCTCTTCTTAAAAACTTCCAGTGATGGTGCATCCACAATTTCTGAAGGCAAGCTGTTCCACTGCTTAATTGTAGGAAGTACCTCCTTAATTCCAGGTTGCTTCTCTTTTTGATTAGTTTCCAACCATTGTTTCTTGTCCTGCTCTCTGGTGCTTTGGAGAATAATTTGACCTCCTCTTCTTTGTGACAGCCCCTCAAATATTGGGATACTGGTATCATGTCATCCCTAATTATTCTTTTCTCTAGACTAGCCAAACCCAAATCCTGCAGCCATTCTTTATTTGTTTCGTTTCATCTTAGTTGCTCATCTCTAAACTTTTTCCAAAGTACTAACATTTTTTGTTGTAGTATGGTGACCAGAATTGGTTGCAGTATTCCAGGTATGGTCTTACTAGGGCTTTATAAAGCAGTACTAATACTTCACGTGATCTTGATTCTATTACTCTGTTTATACAACCCAGGATTGTATTAGCTTTTTTGGCTTCTGCTGCACACTGCTGGCTCATATTCAAGTGATTATCCACTAGGATTCCAAGTTCCCTCTCACAGTTACTGTTTTTGAGCCAGGTCTCACCTAATCTGTACTTATGCCATTGTAAAACTTTGCTTTTCTCCGCATTAAAATTCATTTTGTTGGATAGGGCCCATTATTCAAGTCTGTCAAGATCTTTTTGGATCCTGAGTTTGTTTTCTGCAGTGTTGGCTATTCCTGCCAGCTTAGTGTTATCTGCAATTTGATAAGTTTCCCTTCTATTCCCTCATCTCAGTCATTTATGAGGATACTGAAGAGTACTGGGCCTAAGACGGAGCCTTGTGGTACCCCACTGCTTACTTCTCTTCATGTGGATGTAGTACCATTAAAGAATACTTGTTGAGTACAGTTTGTCAGCCAGCTACAAGTCCATCTGGTGGTGGTGTTGTCTATTCCACATTTTTCTAGCTTACCAAGAAATAGGTTTTGATCTACTTTGTCAAATGCCTTACTGAAATCTAAGTATACTATGTCCACAGCATTTAGCTGGTCTACTAATTTAGTGACGTTATCAAAGAATGAAACAAGATTGGTTGTTTCTGTTTTTAACAAACTCATGCTGGCTACTAGTTATAACTTTATTTGCTTCTATGGTAGTTATTCGCACATCTGTTTTTTGATTAACTTTTCTAGGATCTTCCCAGATGTTGATGTTAGACTGATTGGTCTGCAGTTCCCTGGGTCTATTTTTTTTCTTTCTTGAAGATGGGAATCACATTAGCCCTTTTCCAGCCCTCAGGTACTTCCCGGGTGCTCCAGGATTTTTGAAAGATATGGTACAATGATTCTGAGATAACATTTGCCAGCTCCTTCAGAACTCTGGGGGGTATTGTGTCAGATACCAGTGATTTATATTAGTCAAGGTTCTCTTATCATTTACTTACTTACTTTAATTTTTATTTCTAGTTTGTCTTTTATAGTTAGTTTTTTGGTAGGTTTCTTTTTGCATGAAGACTGAATGATTTAAGCAGCCCTTCTTTCTCTACCTGTTACTTCTTTGCCATCTTTAATGGACCTACTCCCTTTAATGGACCTAGTGTTTCCTTGACTTTTTTCTTATTATTATGTTGAAAGAAACCTTATTATCTTTGAATTTGTTGCAAGCCTTAGTTCATTCTGAGCATTTGCTTTCCTGACTTCATCGTTGCATGTTCTGGCTATCTGCTGATAATCAGCCTTAGTTATGTGTCCCTCTTTTCATTTTTTGTACTTGTCCTTTTTTACTTTCAGTTTATCAGAGAGATCTTTGTGCAGCTATGCTGGTTACTTCTTGAATTTCTTGTTTTTCTTTTTCAGTGGTATTGTGATGGACTGGGCTTTTATGATCACATTTTTTTACAATTTCCCATGCTTTTTGTGTCGTTTTCCCCTTTAGGATTTTCATCCACGGAATCTTTTGTAGACTCTCTGAGTTTGTTAAAATCAGCTCTTTGAAAGTTTAAGACACTGGTTGGATTATTTTCTATTGCTTGTGTTTGCATTATATTGAATTCCAGTATGACGTGGTTATTTTCACCCAAGGTTCCAGCAACTTCAACTCCCTCTATCACTTCTTCTTTATTAGTAAGAATTAGGTCCAGTGTAGCTTTACTTCTAGTCCCCTCCTCCTTTTGGATGACTTAAGTTGTTGGCTAGGTTGGTTAGAAATCTGTTCGATCTCCTACTTGCTGCAGAGTTTATCTCCCAATTGATATCTGAGTAGTTAAACTCTTCCATTACTACTGTGATATGCTTCCTACATACATTTGTTAACTGGTTGGCAAAGAGTTCATCTATTTCTTCTGATTGGTTGGGTGGCCTGTAATATACACCTACGGCAATGTCACTTTTTTCCCTTTTATATTGACCCATGTACATTCTAAAGGGCTTTTAACTTTGATCGTGTGCATTTCTGTAGGTATGTAGTATCTCTTACATATAGTGCAACTCTACCTCCTCTTTTTTTTTTGGTTTCTTTTGAACAATTTGTATGGATGCACCAGAACATTCCAGTCGTGGGTTTCATCCTGCAAGGTTTCTGTAATGGCAACTGTGTCATACCTACCCTCATGTACTATTGCTTCTAGTTCACCCTTTTTGTGAACTCCCCGAGCTTTGAGCATTTGTACATAAGCATTTAAGACTTTTACGCCTGTCCATGGGTATGCTTTCTGCATTTCCTACTTCTTGTTTGAGTTTTTCTTTTCTCTCAACACTCCCTACCTCATTGTTTGATTTGTTTTCTTGGAATTTATTATTTGTTTTGTGTTCTACAGAGTCTAAAGATTGTTGGTCACTCCCCCCCCCCAATTTTAGTTTAAAGCCCTTCTCATGAGTTGGGGCAATATTTTTCTGAGTATGTTTTTCTCTGTTTTCGTGAGGTGCAGCCCATCCCTTCCCAAGAGTTCTTCATGCAGGTAATGCAGTCCATGAGCCAGGAAAATTTTCTTGGTGACACCAACCCTTTAGCCAGTGATTTATTTCTAGAATTCTTTTTCCCCTCAATGGGTGTTGACCTTTTATTGGAAGTACTGATGAGAACAGTACTTGCACTCCTAGCTCCTTAACTTTATTGCCTAGTTTCTTATAATCTCTCAATATTGTACTCAGGTTCTTTAGTGTATCATTCATCCCTATGTGAAGGAGGAGGAAAGGGTAGTAATCTTTGGGCCTAATTATTTTGGTTATGTTCTCAGTCATAGCTTTGATTTTTGCTCCAGGGAGACAACATACCTCCTTAGATTTGCAGTCTGGGGTTCTTTTCACTAACTACTGACTGTTTCTAATGAAATTTCTAATGGAGTCCATCTTTGAGGGCACTCTAGAAATGAGAAATATATGTATAAATGAATTGTCCACATATTGCAGCACCTTTCTCATAGATAGGCAGCATGTGCTATTGGTTGTGTGTATTTTATCCTTCTTCTAACAATAACTACCAATAAAATACAAATAATATGAATTTATGATTTAAATGTGAAAAGGCACTGAGTAGAAACACTATAAAAATAATAGTACCCACCCGACCAAAACCTACTTCATTAGATGTTAGCTTTAGAGATCAAAAAGCTGCCTGAAAAAAAAACACTTGCACAACACACTGTTATAACATAATTAGAATTTTCAGTGTCCAAGTTCACTCCAGGTTTAAAATTGCTGTTAATACACAAAATATTAATCAAATCTGGTACCATACTTGATGGTAATTCAATCCTGGGGGCCAAATTAATTTCCCTCCTTTGACTTCCAGTCATAGACCAAGAAATTGTTCCTGTCCAAGATCTTCAGTTCTCATTAAAGTTTAAACAGTAAAGTAATGGGTTTAAGGAATGAACCATTTTCACTTCTCACTTGGTTTTCCCTCCAATTTTTATTATGGTTTTCAAGCCAGACACATCTATTATCTATCTATAATCAACAAACTACTCAGTTTATACTTAAACTATATGTATCTCATTTCAACAGTCTACTGAATAACCATGTTTGGCATCCCAGCAAATGTGGGGAAAAATAGAAAGAGACCACAGACTCCCATTCCTTGACGACATAAGGAGACTAGACAATGGAGAACTAGAAACTTGTGTCTATCGCAAACCTGTGCACACGGACCAGATTCTCAGCTTCAAAGCAATCGCCTCACTGCACACAAAAAAAGCTGTGTCCAGACACTGTTCAGAAGAGCCAGGACACAATGTAACACCACAACACTAAGAAAACCTGAAGAGAAACCGCTGCTCAACGTCTCTCTCTGTAAGGGCTATCCAAAAAACTTCATATTCCAACACACAGCACCCAACCGCAACACACCACACAGCCAACCACCACACAAAAATCAACCCTACCATACACAAAAGGGTTGTTGGTAATGACAGTCAGAATCCCCCAACCCCTATGAATAACAATAGTCCACAAACCCATAACCACACTCCGCCAAGAATTATCCAGAACCAAAGACAAAATACAGAAGGATGAAAGAAACAATGTAATCTACAAAATCAATTGTAGTCATTACAACCAATTCTACGTGGGACAAACATCACGTCAATTAAAAACCAGAATCTACAAACACCAGCTGGCAGTCAAATGCCACGATCCCAAATATTTTATCTCTATCCACACCGACACCAAACAGTTCCAGTTCAATTGGAGCAGCACAAAAATAATTGGCCATGCTACCAACTGCCATGCTCATGAGTTCATCAAAGCAGTTCCATCAACAAACACATTGACCTTCAACCAGCCTATGAACCCCTCAGAATCCAAGTCTACCACATAACCAACCAGAGACCGCACCAACCCTCAACTAACCCACACAACCTCCCCACCAACAGTTCATCTCGCAGTGACCCTGACCTGATGAAACCTCCTTATCACAAGACCCATCAGAAGACTCACACCTGACCCATCAGAAGACCTTCATTTGACACACCCAATCTGAAGCCTTATAAACAGAAGAACATTGACACTGAAATCCCCTAAACTCCACTGAAGATGTTACCTAGTCTGGTAACAAAATGTTCAGAAACCAACCCACAAGCTCGGAGAACGAATCTTCACCCTCATCTTCCACCTGAGCTACAGATATTCACCACTATTGTAAAATAGAAGTTGTGCTAACCTTGCTTGATGTATAATTGTCAGGCTGGAAAAAAGCAAATATTCCAGGAAGGTTAGATATGAAGAATGAATGAATGACAGTTTATACTTAAACTATATGCCGAAGAAGCCCACCATCAAGGAACTGAATGACTACAGACCAGTTGCTCTAACATCTGTAGTCATGAAAACCTTTGAAAGGCTAGTGCTTTCCTACCTGAAAACCATCACGAATCCGCTCTTAGACCCCTTGCAATTTGCATACCGAGCAAATAGATCAACAGATGATGCTGTTAATATGGCTCTGCACTACATCCTACAACATCTTGAGTCTCCAAAGACCTATGCAAGGGTCCTTTTTGTAGACTTTAGTTCAGCATTCAATACCATCATTCCAGACATTCTTCTAACTAAGCTAAACCAGCTACAGGTACCGGAACAGACTTGTAAGTGGATCACAAGCTTCCTAACAAACAGGAAGCAGCAGGTGAAGCTAAGCAAGATCACATCAAATACCTGTACAATTAGCACAGGCGCCCCCCAAGGCTGTGTGCTCTCCCCACTTCTCTTCTCTCTGTATACCAATGACTGCATCTCCAATGATCCATTTGTTAAGCTACTGAAGTTCGCAGATGACACAACAGTGATTGGTCTCATTCGAGACAATGACGAATCCGCATATAGACGAGAGGTCGAACGACTAGCCTTGTGGTGCAACCAAAACAATCTGGAACTGAACACACTCAAAACCGTAGAAATGGTGGTAGACTTTAGGAAAAACCCTTCCATACTTCCACCTCTCACAATACTTGACAACACAGTATCAACAGTAGAAACCTTCAAATTTCTGGGTTCTATCATATCGCAAGATCTCAAATGGACAGCTAACATCAAAAACATCATTAAAAAAGGACAACAAAGAATGTTCTTTCTGCGCCAACTCAGTAAGCTCAAACTGCCCAAGGAGCTGCTGATCCAATTCTACAGAGGAATTATTGAGTCTGTCATTTGCACCTCTATAACTGTCTGGTTCGGTTCTGCAACCCAACAAGAAAAACACAGACTTCAGAGGATAATTAGAACTGCAGAAAAAATAATTGCTACCAACTTGCCTTCCATTGAGGACCTGTATACTGCACGAATCAAGAAGAGGGCCGTGAAAATATTTGCAGATCCCTCGCATCCTGGACATAAACTGTTTCAACTCCTACCCTCAAAACGACGCTATAGAGCACTGCACACCAGAACAACTAGACACAAGAACAGTTTTTTCCCGAAGGCCATCACTCTGCTAAACAAATAATTCCCTCAACACTGTCAGACTATTTACTGAATCTGCACTACTATTAATCGTTTCATAGCTCCCATCACCAATCTCTTTCCACTTATGACTGTATGACTATAACTTGTTGCTGGCAATCCTTATGATTTATATTGATATATTGATCATCAATTGTGTTGTAAATGTTGTACCTTGATGAACGTATCTTTTCTTTTATGTACACTGAGAGCATATGCACCAAGACAAATTCCTTGTGTGTCCAATCACACTTGGCCAATAAAATTCTATTCTATTCTATTCTATTCTATTCTATTCTATATGTATCTCATTTCAACAGTCCACTGAATGACCTCAGTGGTTATTACCACTTGTTTTTTTGACAGATTTTATTTATTTCTTTGTTTTATTTCATGTTTTGGTTTTATAGATGGTTGCAGGGAGGTTAGATTTTCCATTGGCCATTGTGTATCTTATTTTTTATTCTCTATAAGTCACCATGAGCCTTTGTCATGAGTAATTTATCAGCATGATAAATAAACATTTCAAGTAGCCTAGTTCCAAATCTATTGAATTAGACATTTGTTTTCAGCACTTTGAATTCTACAAAAATCTAGTAAAACTATTCCAGCAGTTTCTTCCACTGTCATATATTGTGGTTTTTGGCAATTTTTTTGGGGAAAAAAACCTGAAACAATAGTGAGGTTTTACATATTCCCACATTTGCAACGTACTTCTGTGATTCCCCTTGCATGGGATCATTTTATTATCAAATGCAGTCCCTACTCAGTTATAGGACTTACAGGGAATTACTGTATACTCAGTCAATATAATATCAGGCATTGGAAGGTGTCACTGATCATGTATAAATACAGTGAATCATGCTGTATTTGCAAGTGTAAACAGTGTAGCAATTGTTTTAGGAAAATAGTGCCAGGTTGAACTCAAAAGAAGCCCTTTCATCTATTAGATTGCAGCACTGAAAGGTAGCTGGTTGCTCCCCTTGTCTTTCATTGCCTCTGAAGCGGTAACTCATCTGCAAATTACAGTATAAGGTGTTACTTTTTAAAAGGTTTAAGAAGATTGCCTCTTGTGTTCCAAACAGAAATGCTTTATTGCTTTTCTTCTCTAAATGGTATCAACTTCTAAGCAGACTTTCTCTTCCTTCTGGTCCACAGCTTTTGTTCCAGCTTTTGGTCATTAGATGGTGCTCAGTTACAGGCATTTTCTTACTGAAATCATCCCTGGACTTTTTTGGTTTGAAATGAAGCAGCGAAAGGTTTCAAACCAAAAAGAAAAGTCCAGTTATGTCTCAACTTTTAGACGATTCTACTTGGATGACTGAGAATCTTCTTTGACATAATGTCAGCCTTGCACAGTTACTTTAAGATTTCTGAAATATTGTATGCAGGTAGTCCTTGACTTATGACCAAAATTAAGCCCAAAAATTCCACTGCTAAACTAGACAGTTATTCTGTGAGTTTTGCCCCATTTTACAACCTTTCTTGCCACACTTAAGTGAATCCATGAAGTTAAGTTAGTAACATGTTTGTTAAATGAATCTGGCTTCTCTGTTGACTTTGCTTGTCAGAAGGTCACAAAAGGTGATCACATGACTCCAGGACACTGCAACTGTCATAAATATATGTCAGTTGCCAAGCATTCGAATTTTGATCATGTGACCATCGGGATGCTGTAATGGTCATAAGTGCGAAAAATGGTCCTGTCACTTTTTTCAGTGCTGTTGTAACTTCAAATGGTCACTAAACAAATGGTTGTACAGTAAGTCGAGGATTAACTATGTACTAAAATATTTACCTTTAAAACTGAATTTAAAGTGGAGTGATATTTGTATCAGCAGACTGATATTGCATTAACCAAGAAATTTGGGAGTTGTATCTATATTTGCATAAACAATGGGAGATTTTTTTTGTCATGGAAGTCTCTAAAATTTACTCATCCAGGTCTTGGGGTTTTTTGTTTTGTGTTTTTTTGTTTTGGTACATAGGCTGATACATACAAAAATAGCAAATTGTCAAGACTTAAAAGAAAATTTATTATGTGTGTTTTATCTTCTTTGCATGGACCAGAAATTAGATTAGCTCCAATCCTGTCAGCCTTTTGTAAAGTTTTAAAGACTTGGCTCAGTTACCAGGACTGGAAATCAGAAGGTGGGACTGAGCCTATGTTTTGGCTTAGTTAATTGTGATTGATGGTTTGTTTTTACCATGACTGCTGTTGCTTTATTTTCTGGAGGGTTTTTAAATGTTTTTTAAAATCTAGCAGTTAGCCACCCAGAAATATGAATTTAAGATGGACAGCCATATAAAGGGAAATAAATAAATACTTGATCCAAATGGTTTAAAATAAAACTTGTAGAATTTGTTGTCACTGGCTGTCTATGGAAATTCTCAATCATCCAGGTCATAGTTGTCCCAAGATGCTTTTTTTCAAAAGGCAAACTGGACTTTGTGGTTTTTTTGTTTTTTTTTTTAAGATGTTCCACATCTCATCCACGAAGCTTCTTGAGTTCTGTCACTGGATATTCTGCAACTCACCCGTAAAATAAAAGTTGCAGTGATCCTTATTAATGGTTCCATAAAAATAATAGATCTTTATTCATGTGTAATAAAACTGTTAACAAATATACATGTTGCTTTGGAAAAAAACAACCTATTGAAAAATAAAGCGACGTAAAACAAGATGGATCAACGTCATCGGCAGGTATTATGGGTCCAGTTGGCAAAAGATGGCTAAGGACATGCAGGAGACTCATCATGTAGTGGATAGACAGTGGTTAAAATGATGATGACGATTGAAGAATAATGGAACACTGAAGTGAGACATGATCCCCATGCATTGCAGAAATGTGAGAAAACTAAGCTTCCCAGTGTAGTGAACTGAAGATCCTATTATGGGTGAAATGGAGGCAGGCAGGTTTAGGTCACAGTACAAGTCTTGCTTACTGCAATATGTTTGTAGGCTAAAATTACTGCTCAGTTAATTGCATCATTTTCAATATGTCATTTGCATGTACAGTATACAAAAGGGGATTTCATTTGGACAATTACTTCATTATCTAGTTTGATGATAAGCTCCTAGCTTGTAGTAAACATGAGCAGAGTTATACCTATAGTACCTGTAGTGTGCAGCTGTAGCCAAAAAAGTTATAGAGTCAGGGATAGAGTCAAGATCACGTGAAGTATTAATACCGCTATATAAAGCCTTAGTAAGACTATATGTCTTACTGATGGTGAACCTATGGCCAGAGGTGACACGCAGAGGCCTCTGCAGGCATGCGTGCCATCACCCCAGGTCAACTCCGTGGCTTATCTTTTGTGAGCTTCTGTTTCCCTGCAGATGATGAAACAGAAGCTCACAAAAGAAAAAGATCTTACCTCTTGCCATGCTGCCAGTGTTGGGATACCCCACCTCCTGCCAGTCATCAGGTCTCTGCTGTGCATGCACACATGTCTGCGCATGTTCACGCATGTCTGTGTATACGCACATGTCCATGCATGTGCATCTCTATACATGTCCATGTCTGCGCATGTACACATATGCACATATCTGTGCATGTACACACTTGCGCATATCCATCTTTCAGTTTGGGCATGTGCGCAGGCACATCACTGGCATATGTGAAATACTGTATCCAGTTTTGGTTATCACATTATAAAAAGATTTGAGACTTTGGAAAGAGTGCAGAGAAAAACAACTAAGATAATTAAAGGCATGGAGACTAAAACATGAACAATGATTGCAGGATTTGGGATAGCTAGTTTAGAGAATATATGTTTTATTTGCAGTTTTCCTTTAACAACTAACATATTTTGTGGAGAGTGTAATGACTGGGTCAATACATTTTTTACATAATGCTAACAATAATACAATTACATATACGTAGTTTTTATCTTCCAACTTCTATCCTTAATATGCTCATAATTATTTTATGTATCAATATGTGTAATATTATTTTCCCAATTTGTATTTCCCTCCCCCCCCCACTTGTTAGGGTTCTTCCATATTCACCTCTTTATCTTTAAACAGTACTATTCTCTCTTTATGATTCTTTATCGCTTTCTCCAAAAATATATTTAAACATCAATTACATTTCTTGATACAATTTGTTTATTGACCCCTGTTAGGTCACCAATATCTTATTTTAATTTCCAATATCTCAGCTTTCTATAAACACCAATAAAACCAATTATTAATAAATAATTGGATTCTTAGTATTTATTGTTATTATCTTTTCATTGTTTTTGTTTTCTTGTAGCTTATTTTGATTTGTCTCCACCACTCTTTCTGATTTCTCATCTGTCTTCTGAAAAATTTTCCTACCATTTGTTGAGGATCTTCTACACTCGCTTCTTTATCTTTGGGCAAACCCATCATCTCCTTATGATTCTTTGTCACACTTTCATAAAAACTTTTAGCTATCATTAACATTTCTTAATAGACCTTTATTGTCTCCTGCTAAGTCATTTTGTACCAAATTAATATATTAAAAATTACTCAATATATCTCTAATATTTCAGTGTCCCAATATCTAAAAAATGCCAAAAAAGTCAATTATTAATAACATTTATCAATCCCAGAATTATTCCTCCAAATCCCTTAGCTTTCTAGTCCTTAAAAGCTATAAATTACTGCTCAGTTAATTGCATCATTTTCAATATGTCATTTGCATGTACAGTATACAAAAGGGGATTTCATTTGGACAATTACTTCATTATCTAGTTTGATGATAAGCTCCTAGCTGACAATCGCTGATGTAGTAAACATGAGCAGAGTTATACCTATAGTACCTGTAGTGTGCAGCTGTAGCCAAAAAAGTTATAGAGTCAGAGATAGAGTCAAGATCACGTGAAGTATTAATACCGCTATATAAAGCCTTAGTAAGACTATATGTCTTACTGATGGTGAACCTATGGCCAGAGGTGACACGCAGAGGCCTCTGCAGGCATGCGTGCCATCACCCCAGGTCAACTCCGTGGCTTATCTTTTGTGAGCTTCTGTTTCCCTGCAGATGATGAAACAGAAGCTCACAAAAGAAAAAGATCTTACCTCTTGCCATCCTGCCAGTGTTGGGATACCCCACCTCCTGCCAGTCATCAGGTCTCTGCTGTGCATGCACACATGTCTGCGCATGTTCACGCATGTCTGTGTATACGCACATGTCCATGTATGTGCATCTCTATACATGTCCATGTCTGCGCATGTACACATGCACATATCTGTGCATGTACATACTTGCGCATATCCATCTTTCAGTTTGGGCATGTGAAATACTGTATCCAGTTTTGGTTATCACATTATAAAAAGATTTGAGACTTTGGAAAGAGTGCAGAGAAAAACAACTAAGATAATTAAAGGCATGGAGACTAAAACATGAACAATGATTGCAGGATTTGGGATAGCTAGTTTAGAGAATATATGTTTTATTTGCAGTTTTCCTTTAACAACTAACATATTTTGTGGAGAGTGTAATGATTGGGTCAATACATTTTTTACATAATGCTAACAATAATACAATTACATATATGTAGTTTTTATCTTCCAACTTCTATCCTTAATATGCTCATAATTATTTTATGTATCAATATGTAATATTATTTTCCCAATTTGTATTCCCCCCCCCCACTTGTTAGGGTTCTTCCATATTCACCTCTTTATCTTTAAACAGTACTATTCTCTCTTTATGATTCTTTATCGCTTTCTCCAAAAATATATTTAAACATCAATTACATTTCTTGATACAATTTGTTTATTGACCCCTGTTAGGTCACCAATATCTTATTTTAATTTCCAATATCTCAGCTTTCTATAAACACCAATAAAACTAATTATTAATAAATAATTGGATTCTTAGTATTTATTGTTATTATCTTTTCATTGTTTTTGTTTTCTTGTAGCTTATTTTGATTTGTCTCCACCACTCTTTCTGATTTCTCATCTGTCTTCTGAAAATTTTTCCTACCATTTGTTGAGGGTCTTCTACACTCACTACTTTATCTCTGGACAATCCCATCATCTCCCTATGATTCTTTGTCACACTTTCATAAAAACTTTTAGCCATCATTAATATTTCTTCATAGAACTTTATTGTCTCCTGCTGAGTCATTTTGTATCAAATTAATAAATTAAAAATTACTCAATGTATCTCTAATATTGCAGTATCCCAATATCTAAAAACTCCAAAAAAGTCAATTATTAATAAAATTTATCAATCCCAGAATTATTCCTCCAAGTCTAGCTTTCTAGTCCTTAAAAGCTAAAAAATTATACTTTACAGTCTTTATAGTTTCCAGTTTACACCTTCCCAATTATCCAAATTTTAAAGTCTTATTTGTCTTTTCTTCTTTCCTTTCCTTTCCTTTTCTGTTTCCCCTTTCTACTGTTGTTCTTCTTTTGCCTCGTAGAATGATCTATCGAATGATAGTAAATCAAATCCAGCTTGGCCCACCAGGT
This sequence comes from Ahaetulla prasina, assembly GCF_028640845.1. Lineage (NCBI taxonomy): Eukaryota > Metazoa > Chordata > Lepidosauria > Squamata > Colubridae > Ahaetulla > Ahaetulla prasina. Next base: position 124,076,553 of record NC_080541.1, read on the forward strand.
TTCCTCAAATCTTTCCAATCCACCTTTCAATGAACAGTTCAATAAAGTTTTGGTATTTATAGTTCAGTTGCTTTAAAAATCTTCAAACAGCTCAGTAGATATTTCCAAGCCTCCAAATCGCCTACTAAAATAAAGTCAAGGTCAAATAGCCTTTCAGGTGTTTGATTTCTCTCCTTTCATCACTTTCACTCAGAATTCCCACACTGCAATAATCTTCCTCCAGTAGATGGCTCTCCTGATCCCAATTCCAGCATTCAACAGAGTGTAAAAGTCAAAACAGCTGACTGTCAACCATTCATGGGAGTTAAAAATAGAATTTAGAAAAACAATTTCTCCCAATAATCACTTTTCACAATGTTATTCAACTTTTTCCAGACTTTCTGTGTTTTAAAACATCCTTTAAATATTTCTTTTGTGTCTGAATCTTTAATCTTTAGCCTTTCTCTTTAATTTTTAGTCTTTATTCCTTCTCCATACATCCAATTGCTACTTTCTTACTATTTGGAGATTGTTTTTTGTAGTTTTTAACTAGGGTTAAATCTTAGGGGTAGAAGTTGGAAGCTATCTCACCCAATTTCACAGCTCTGTCCATGCACCGCTCCAGCATAAGATCTTAATGTCCCAGTTTGTGACAGACCAAAATGGCCGTTGTCCCTGCTGCCATTCAGGAGAACTTTCTTTGGATCAATGAGGGAATTGTGGTTTCCTTGTGACCAACAAAGCGCCTCCCCTTTCTTCACCACCCATCCAGTGTCTCCCGACAAGCAATTGCCGGCTGCATTTTATGGAGCCCAGTAGAGCTCCGCTATCTTTCAGCCATTCCCACTGCAATGTCAACTGGAAATGTTCCAATATTTGAGGGGCTACCACAGAGGAGGGGCTCAACCTATTTTCCAAAGGACAAGAAGCAATGGGTGGAAACTAATCAAGGAGAGAAACAACCTAGAACTAAGGAGAAACTGCCTAACAGAACAATTAAGTGGAACTGCTCGCTTTCAGAAGTGGGTGCTTCATCACTGGAGACTTTTAAAAAGAGATTGGACAGTCACTTTATCTGAAAAGGTATAGGGTCTCCTGCTTGAGCAGGAAGTTGGAATAGAAGACCTCCAAGGTTCCTTCCAACGTTATTATTCTGTACGTGGATAGAATTGAAAAACGAATCCTAAAAAAAGACAGTGACAAACCTCTTCAGGATTGTTGCCTAGAAAAAATGCAAAGGTATCTCCATTGTCTCAGCTTGACCATATCATGCAGGGGAATTTATGGAGACAGCAATTATGTTTGGAAGAGTTAGTAGCAAAAGGAAACCAGACCCCTAAAAAATGCAGTGTCTGGACACCATCAATGCTGACAACAACCGAGCATAGAAAAATACAAAGAAGTAGTGCAAGACTGGAAGATCGGGAGAGACCTGGCCCATAGGGTCACCAAGAATCAAATGGATTACATTATTGTCACCACCACCATCATCATCATCGTCGTCATCTCACCAAGGAGCTGAATTAAACTCAAAGGAGACTAAATCTTTCAGGTTGTAGCAGTGACAGGTAACTAGTCACTATTCTGTCATAATGTACCAATTTATCTACAATTGTTAAATCACTATAGGTGTTATACTTCAAAAGATTTAATGAGGTTGAATCCTGTGTTTTAAACAGGACTGCTTATCCATTTTTGTTTAGTTACTCTTCCTCTTCAAAGGTTATCGGCACCTTAATGGCAGATCTTAAATAGCTTATACTGTAGGCGTTGGTTAATGGATTTTTTAAAAAACTGAGCAAAAAAAGACATCTTGCTTTCAGAACTAGCACAGAATATTTAAGAGTGAGTACAGTTGCACTACATCCATCCTGGCATCTTGTTGATTGATTCTTATCAATCCCAAGGGAAAGCTAATCGTCATTTTTAATGTGCTTAAATTTATCCTGAACATTATTTTGAAATCCTATTCTTTGTTTGATTTGAGGTAAATTCTATAAAATTATATTTGTTTTCTAACAAAGAATAACCTTCCTAATCCCAGAATTTAATCTGTGTATTACCAGACAAACGTATGCTCAGGTGCTCCAAATAGTTCATAAGCAAAATACTTTTAGAGGAGGGCGATAGTAATGCACTGATGCTCATGTGCGTTCTCATGTTCTGTGACTGACATAAGTAAAAATCGAATCAGCTTCAAACCAATTTTGAAAGATTGAGTGGAAACCAGCATGGAAGTGATTTTAAGGTCGAACATAGTAGAACTGAACAGGCCTGTAGCTGGTCCGTTCTCTGCTTTTAAGAATATTTTTCAGCTTTTACACCCTATCAAAAACTCCAATTAGTGCAGGAAGCAGCAGCCAAAAGATTTGTAGAAGCTAGATGTTTGGATCAAGTTATTCCTATTTTGCACCAGCTAGTGTTGTGGTCCGTCAGCAGCCTACGGAACTGGCAACGGAGTCAGACAGCGATGAGGCTGAGGTGAGGTCAGGGCCATTGGGAAGTGAGGTGCGGACTCCAGAGCCTCCAGAGACTGATAGTAGTGAGGCAGAGGAACAGGAGGAGCCTATTCTTAATGCACGCATGAGAAAAGCTGCCAAAAGGCAAGAGCAGTTCAAGCAGAGAGGACAACTTGGGAGTAGGGCCAAGAGATGATTGGCCCCTCCCATAAGGCTTAAAACAGACCAGCACCAGTGTTTCAGCTTGCCGGAAAACAACAACGTAGCTGCGTCCTCTGCTTTGTGAATATCTTTGTTTTTGTGACTTCTGGACATTTACCAGGAAGGGCCTTTGGCAGTTTGCCTAATTGGACTAAGGTTTGTGAGATAACTGAATACCGTATATACTCGAGTATAAGCCGAGTTTTTCAGCACATTTTTTGTGCTGAAAAACGTCCCCTCGGCTTATACTCGGGTCTATACGGCTTATACTCGAGTTTTTTTTTTTTTTTAAGCCCCTCGGTTTATACTCGAGTATATACGGCTTATACTCGAGTTTTTTTTTTTTCTTTTTTTCACATTTTACCAGATGGAAGCCCTGCCGGTGCAGTGAGAGGGCGGGGCGGGGGAGCCGCCAGCCTTCTCAGCTGAGGGAGGGAGGGTTTCCCCAACCGGTAGGTGCCTCATTTCCCACCCTCGGCTTATACTCGAGTCCCCAGTTTACCCCAGTTTTTGGGGTAAAATTGGGGACCTCGGCTTATACTCGGATCGGCTTATATTCGAGTATATACGGTAATTCGTGTTTGGGAGGCATTTGTTTTACTTTGAGTTGAATGACGCTGGGAATGAAGTAATTCCCAGCTGTTCGAATAAAGTTTATTTTTCTACGGACTAAGTTTCTTACTACCTACTTGGGCCTGGGTCACAACAGCTATGTCGATTTCTTAGTCACTGCCAGCCCCATTTTATGGGGATGCTACTGGCTCTTAAACCTGTAATGATCTGGGACCAAGTTAGCTAAAGAAGCCCCAGAATCTAAATGAGACTGTCAGGCTTTCAGGTCAACCTCTGCAACCTTGTTCTCTGTTCTTTCAATGGGAATTGTGAAATGATTGAGTTCCTAGGACAAGATCTGTTCTATACTGGCCCCGTGTCTTTGGAATCCTTTGTCCCAGGGCATATAGAAAGCTTTGTGTTTGCTAGCCGTCTGGAGATGGTTCAAGATGTGTTTGTTTTGAAATGCGTATTTTTAGTTTTAGTGTGCTTTCTTTACTTAATTTTGAGCCTGCTGCTACTTTATCGTTAGTTTTTTGATTTTGCTGTTTTTATGATACATATGTTATATGTAATTTATATGTTTTGAACACATATGTTATTGGAATTTGCCTTTTCAGAGTGAGGCAGTTCATGTTGAAAAGCAGTTTAAATAAGTTTTAAACTTCTAGAAATAAAAAGTGGAATCCTCCAAATATATTTTTACAGAGGCCTATTCTGATTCATATGATGAAGTAATCTTCCTGATTACCTTCCCATTTATTTGTTTGTTTATTTGCTGACTTATTTATTATCCCAGCTTTATTACTTTTATAAATAACCCAAGGCAGTGAACATACACAACACTCTTTTTCCTTCTACAATCCTGAGGTAGATACGGCTAAGGGAGAGCACGACTGGCCTAAAATCACCCAGCCAGCTGTCATGCCTAAGCAGGGACTAGAACTCACAACCTCCCAGTTTCTAGCATGCTACTTTAAACACTACATCATATTGTCTCTCACAATATAGTAAGTATGTAAATACAGATATTGATACTTTCTGACTGTAACCCTTGTGTCATTTTACAGCATAATTTCTTTCATCTACATGAGTTGGAACTTTAGTTCAGATGTAGAGGGAAGAGGAGGAAGAGGAAGAGGAAGCCATATGACTTACAAATCATTGCTTTTTGGATATGCTTGAGATGGCAGGTGGTATAATATTTCAAACACTTTCAGTATTCACTCTGAGTGACCAGGACCTTTACCAATCAGCCATCTTTTCTAATACATTTTTTATACTGAAGTTTGCAGATGACACAACAGTGATCAGTCTCATTCGAGACAATAAATCCGCATACAGATGGGAGGTTGAACAACTAGCCTCGTGGTGCGACCAGAACAACCTGGAATTGAACACACTCAAAACTGTAGAAATGGTGGACTTTAGGAGAAACTCTCCCATACTACCACCTCTTAAATACTAGACAACACAGTATCAACAGTAGAGACCTTCAAATTTCTAGGTTCTACCATATCTCACGACCTAAAATGGACACCCAACAACCAAAAACGTCATCAAAAAAGCAAAGAAAGAATGTTCTTTCTGCGTCAACTCAGCTCAAACTGCCCAGTTCTACAGAGGAATTATTGAATCTGTCATCTGCACCCTATAACTGTCTGGTTTGGTTTTGCAACCCAACAAGACAGACACAGACTTTGGAGGATAATTAGAACTGCAGAAAAAACAATTGTTACCAACCTGCCTTCCATTGAGGACCTGTATACTGCACGAGTCAAAAAGAGGGCTATGAAAATATTTACAGATCCCTCACATCCTGGACATAAACTGTTTCAACTCCTACCCTCAAAATGACACTACACACTGCACACCAGAACAACTAGACACAAGAACAGTTTTTTCCCGAATGCCATCACTCTGCTAAACAAACAATTCCCTCAACACTGTCATACTATTTACTAAGTCTGCATTACTATTAATCGTCTCATCGTTCCCATCACCCATCTCCTCCCACTTATGACTGTATGACTGTAACCTTGTTGCTGGTATCCTTAAGATTTATATTGACTGTTTCCCTATGATTATCATTAAGTGTTGTGCCTTATGATTCTTGACGAATGTATCTTTTCTTTTATGTACACCGAGAGTGTATGCACCAAGACAAATTCCTTGTGTGTCCAATCACACTTGGCCAATAAAGAATTCTATTCTATTCTATTCTATTCTATTCTATTCTATTCTATTCTATTCTATTCTATTCTATTCTATTCTATTCTATTCTATTCTATTCTATTCTACTCTACTCTACTCTACTCTACAGAGAACAGGTTTATACTTCAATAGGTCTACTACCATGTTCTCCAACCTGACATCTTTCAGGTGTGTTGTGTATAGTTGCTGGAGTTTTTTGGAATTGAAAGTGTACCATGCTTGGAAGCTACTAAGACTCAACTCACTGTGGTGCATTAGCAGCAGAAAAAGAGGGGGGAAAAAACCACCTAAAGTTTCTAGGATGGCTAACAAGTGATATATTAGCAAGATGGATTATTACACAAGAGTACCTGGAGGTAAGGGGAATGTTTACAATGAATTAAAAATTGAACTTCAAGAGAATGTTCCTTCTCACTCCAGCTGTTCCTGAAAGCTAGGCCATATTCAACTCCAGTGCGGTATGTACTCTGGGGAACTTCTAATGGAATCCAGTGAAGTGGAGGTCACAGTTCATTACATTTATATTGATGTAGCCTCAAAACAGAAGTACTCAAATGCATAGCATTACTATATCTAAAAAGTAGATGTTGAAAAGTCTTTTTGGTCTAATGCCTGTGCATTGTAAAAAAATGTATTTTCCCCCATATGTAGACCACTTACTATCTAGGCATCCACGGCAACTTTATAGAGCAGGTGGGTCTCCCTGCACACACTCCTCATGACAATGATTTTGTGAGATAGGTTAAGTTGAATGAATTCATGGCCAAGTCACAAAGTCCAAGGTCATATGGGGACTTGTACACCTGCAGAGACTCTTACGTGCACACATTTGTTCTCTCCACTATTGTCCGTCTGAACCCTAACTCTTTACTGCTCATCTCCTATAACATTAGCAATGGTAGCAAGACAGGCAAAGTAAGAGAGAGCCCAAAGTCTGAAAGGACGAGAGCAGGAGGATTAAGACCTGGAATCTGCAAAGTTAAGGTAGGAACAAGTAGACCTAGGATGCTAAGCTTAGGGGTCACCAACATTGCCTCTTCTTCAGAATCATTCTATAAAATGCAAATTTTCAGTGGTGCCATCAGTCAGTGTGACCTGGGGCACCATGTACCCTTCAATCAACACTGGGTTTGAGAATGAGTAGGCTCTATAATTAGTGCTAAAGTTAGCTAACTAAATATAGTCTATAATTGCTAACTATATAGCAATTCTGTTTTAGTTCTTTTTACTTTCCCTGATAGCTCTAAAAAGTGGGTATGCCTAGGAAATGATGGCCATTTCCCTCAGCCCAGACCTTCTAAGCTTATATAAGAAGATATTAAACTTCTTCTCCCAATAGCCTGGTTTTGCTGTATGTATAAACCAGGTTCATGACACTTCTAGGAGAAGGATATACTTGATGTTGGTCTGAAGGTCCTGGGTTGAGTAGTGAATGGATGGCTTGATCTAGACAGATCCTAGAGACTGGGAATTGTGTTTGGTACATTGAAATGTAAAACTTTAAACTATTCAGTTAAGACCCAAAACTTCTTGGATGAGAAGCAAAACGTCTTCAAAGAAAAACTAGCAAGTCCAGTTGCCTCTTGAAAAAAGCATCTTTGGGACAACCATGACCTGGATGGCTGAGAATCTCCATAGATATTCAATTAAGAAGAATACTTTTTCCACAATCAGATCTTTTCTGTGTATGTTTATAAGTTATCAGATTAAGAAATTTTGCACTCTTTCTAGAATCTCAACATCTGTTTTACATCGTGGCAATCAAAACTGGATGCAGTATGCAGCCCAAGTATGGCCTGCCAAGGCATTAACACTTCATATGATCTTGATTCTATCCCTCTGTTTATGCAGCCTAGAACTGTGTTGGCTTTTTTGGCAGCTGCAGCACACTACTGGCTCATATTTAAATGATTGTACACTAGGACTCCAAGTTCCCTCTCACAGTTACTACTATTGAGCAAGGTACCACATATACTGTACCCGTGTATTTTGTTTTTCTTGTCTAAATGTAGAACCTTACTTTTTTCACCATTGAATTTCATTTTGTTAGATAGTGCCCAATGTTCAAATCTGTCAAGATCCTTCTGTATATTAAGTCTTATCTTCTGGAGTGTTGGCTATTCCTGCTAGCTTGGTGTCATCTGCAAATTTGATCCCCTTGTCCAAATCATTGATGAAGATGTTGAAGAGTACTGGGCCTAAAACAGAGCCTTGGAGTACCCCACTGCATACTTCTCTCCATGTAGGTGCAGTTCCATTGAGGACTACATGTTGTGTGTGGTTAGCCAGTTATAAATCCATCCGGTGGTGATGCTGTCTAACCCACATTTTTCTATTTTATCAAGTAGAAGGTTATGGTCTACTTTATCAAATGCCTTACTGAAGTCCAAACAAATTATATCGACAGCATTCCTCTGATCCACTAATTTTGTCATTTTGTCAAAGAATGCAATTAGATTAGTCTGGCATGATCTGTTTTTGACAAATCCATGTTGGCTTTTGGTTATTATTTTTTTTGCTTCTAGGTGTTTGGTGATTCGTTGCTTGATTATCTTTTCCAGAATCTTTTTGAGGTCAGGCTGATAGGTCTGTAGTTTCCTGGATCTTTTTTTTTCCTTTTTTGAAGATGGGAACTACATCAGCTGTTTTCCAGTCGTTTGGCAGCTCCCCTGTGCTCCAGGATCTTTGAAAGATATAGTTCAGTGGTTCTGAGATCTCATCTGCCAGTTCCTTCAGAACCTTGGGGTGTAATCCATCTGGTCCTGGTGATTTGAACTCGTTTAGGGTAGACAGGTGCTCATATACCATTTTCTTCCCTATTTTAACTTGTGTTCCTAATCTGTTTTTTTTTATGCTGTTTTTGATAGGTTGGACTGTTTTTTCCCTTTGTGTAAAGACAGATGCAAAAAAATGAGTTAAGTAGTTCTGCTTTTTCCCTGTTGCTTGTCACCTTCTTGTCACTTTCTGCCAGCAATGGACCAATTGTTTCCTTAATTTTTTTTCTTGCTTTTAACATAACAATAACAACAACAAAGTTGGAAGGGACCCAGGAGGCCTTCTAGTCCAACCCCCTGCCCAGGCAGGAAACCCTACACCATCTCAGACAGATGGTTATCCAACATTTTCTTAAAAATTTCCAGTGTTGGAGCATTCACAACTTCTGCAGGCAAGTCGTTCCACTTATTAATTGTTCTGTCACGAAATTTCTCCTTAGTTCTAAGTTGCTTCTTTCCTTGATCAGTTTCCACCCATTGCTTGTTCCCTCCGGTGTTTTGGAGAATAGCTCAACTCCCTCTTCTTTGTGGCAACCCCTGAGATATTGGAACACTGCTATCATGTCTCCCCTAGTCCTTCTTTTTATTAAACTAGACATACCCAGTTCCTGCAACCATTCTTCATATGTTTTAGCCTCCAGTCCCCTAATCATCTTTATTGCTCTTCTCTGCACTCTTTCTAGAGTCTCAGCATCTTTTTTACATCGCGGCAACCAAAACTGAATTCCAAGCAGTATTCCAAGTGTGGCCTTACCAAGGCATTATAAAGTGGCACTAACACTTCGCGTGATCTTGATTCTATCTCTTTGTTTATGCAGCCCAGAACTGTGTTGGCTTTTTTAGCAGCTGCTGCACACTGCTGGCTCATATCTAAATGGTTGTCCACTAGGACTCCAAGATCCCTCTCACAGGTACTACTATTGAGCAAGGTACCACATATACGGTACCTGTGCATTTTGTTTCTTTGGCCTAAATGTAGAACCTTACTTTTTTCACTGTTGAATTTCATTTTGCTAGATAGCGCCCAATGTTCAAGTCTGTCAAAATCCTTCTGTAACTTGAGCCTATCTTCTGGAGTGTTGGCTATTCCTGCCAGCTTGGTGTCACCTGCAAATTTGATGAGTTCCCCATCTATCCCCTTGTCCAAGTCATTGATGAAGATGTTGAAGAGTACTGGGCCTAAAACAGAGCCTTGGGGTACTCCACTGCATACTTCCCTCCATGTGGATGTAGTTCCAGTGAGGACTACACATTGAGTGCAATTGGTTAGCCAGTTATGAATCCATCTGGTGGTGATGCTGTCTAACCCACATTTTTCTACTTTATCTAGTAGTAGGTTATGGTCTACTTTATCAAATGCCTTACTGAAGTCCAAGTAAATTATATCGACAGAATTCCTCTGGTCTACTAATTTTGTCACTTTGTCAAAGAATGCAATTAGATTAGTCTGGCATGATCTGTTTTTGACAAACCCATGTTGGCTTTTGGTTATTACTTTGTTTGCTTCTAGGTGTTCGGTGATTCGTTGCTTGATTATCTTTTCCAGAATCTTTCCCGGTATTGAGGTCAGGCTGATAGGTCTGTAGTTTCCTGGATCTGGTTTTTTTTTTCCTTTTTTGAAGATGGGAACTACATCAGCTCTTTTCCAGTCGTTTGGCAGCTCCCCTGTGCTCCAAGATCTTTGAAAGATATAGTTCAGTGGTTCTGAGATCTCGCCTGCCAGTTCCTTCAGAACCTTGGGGTGTAATCCATCTGGTCCTGGTGATTTGAACTCGTTTAGGGTAGACAGATGTTCACTTACCATTTTCTTCCCTATTTTAACTTGTGTTCCTAATCTGTTTTTTTTTAATGCTGTTTTTGATAGGTTGGATTGTTTTTTCCTTTTGTGTAAAGACAGATGCAAAATATGAGTTAAGTAGATCTGCTTTCTCCCTGTTGCTTGTCGCCTTCTTGCCACTTCCTCCCAGCAATGGGCCAATTGTTTCTTTGACTTTTTTCTTGTTTTTAACATGTTGGAAGAAGCTTTTTTTGTTATTTTTTACTCTTGTTGCTAGCCTTTGTTCGTTGTGAACCTTAGCTTTCCTCACTTGATCTTTACAGGCTCGGGCTATTTGCTGATATTCTGCCTTAGTTATTTGCCCCTCTTTCCACTTTTTATACTTATCCTTTTTGTCTTTCAATTTGTCAGATAGTTCTTTATGCATCCATGCTGGTTTCTTTTGAGATCTATTATTTTTCTTCTTCATTGATATTGTGCTAGACTGCTCTTTTATTATCTCACTTTTTAAAATTTCCCAAGCTTCTTGAGTTGTTTTCCCCTTGGGGGTTCTCATCCATGGAATCCTTCTCAAGCTTTCTCTAAGTTTATTGAAATTAGCTCTCTTAAAGTCCAAGACTCTAGTTTGATTTTGTTCTATTACTTGTATTTGCATAATGTTGAATTCCAATATTGCATGACCACTTGCCCCCAGGGTTCCTGTAGCTTCAACACCTTTCATCATTTCATCTCTGTTAGTAAGAATTAAGTACAATATGGCTGGTCCCCTTGTTCCCTTGTCTACCTTTTGGGAAAAAAAGTTGGTTCTCTCTTGTCCAAAATTCAGGCTATATCTTTCTACAGAACTGAATTGAGTGGTGTGATTACAACCAGCAAGGACATTTGGCTCGGCTGAGCTTCGTCAAATTCAGTGGACTTTAACACACATTACTTTAGTTTGAGTTGTGGTCTTTAGTGTTTGGGGAGAGGATGAGCAGTGGTGAAAGACAGGAATTGCACCCAGAAGGTCGTGGATGATTATCTTTACAAAGGAACCCAATAAGGATTAGACAGGTTGGCAATGCTCTGTTACAGAGTGCCACGTTTTTCAGAAGACTGGGGGCATAGATATCAATCCCTTCTTTATAACTTTTGGGTTCCCCCACCTCTTGCTGTTGTGGTCAGCAGTTATTGCAGAGTGTAAATGAAAGTGCTTTGAGTTTTAAATGGGCTGTCAGAAAGTATTTGGCACTGGCAGGAGGAAGCTGGAAAATGACAGCTCATTTCAGTTTTAACAAAGTGCTTTGAGGGCTGCCAAATTTTCAGGCACAGATTAGTCCTTGGAGGTCTAGGTTCCTTTTTCTGTTTGCCTCGTGGAAGGAAAGCAGAAGGGAAGATGAGGGTGGGGAGATTCTTCCCAGAAAATGAACTACTTCTTCTCCTCCCTAATTCTCACAAGAGTACAAATACAGTTTAGTGATAAGAAGAATCACAGATGTTATTCTGGGCAAGTATCCGCTTGGGACAGCACCCCCAAGGCTAAATGCTTATACTGTCACAAAAGGAATAAGAAAATGGCACAGGAAAAAAAGGCCCCAAATATTAGCAGGGTATTTATTTAGTCCATGTCCCTTAAGATCTTCACTTTTCCTTCTTTGCAGTTTTGTCGATAGGTTTTTGGTTTTAGTGGGTTTTATTGATGCCAGACCAGAAAGTTTCATTGGCTATCTTAAGAAGCTGAATAGGACTTGCTGTGCAATTGGAAGTAAGAAAATTGCAAGGAAGCCGTTCTTACAGGAAAAAAATCACCTGTCCGTGCAGCAACAACCAATTCCATCTCATCCTCAGGAGTTTTCTTATACCTTCTCCTGCTCTCTGATGAAAAAAGAAGCAGTGAATGTGCCTACATATCCATCCATTATCATTATTGTTACTTAGGACAATTTTCTGAAATTGTTGAAAAACACTGTTATTTCATTATTCAGTTCTGCTTTGATCATAAACAGAGAGATGGGGATCACAAATACATTGGGAAGCAGAGAATCATCTTGTATTTATCAGTCACTGAATGAATTCTTAATTTCAACAGACTGAGATTCAGTATTTTCTTAGCATTGCTCCAAGTGCTTCTTTCTTCTCCAGCAGCTTCAATAAACCCATAAGCACTGACTCCTTTGTTGGATACATGAACTTTTTCAACAGAAGATAAAATTGAGGCAGAGAAAGAAGCTGAGCCATTTTGGCCTTCAAACACAGAAGCAAGTTGTCATCATCTCTTAGGTCTCCTTCTCCTTCACTCAGAGTCTGGTTATATTCCAATAAGAAGATGCTGAAGCCAAAGAAGATAATTTTAGTTGCTTTTCAAGGGCTGCCAGGTATTTCCTCCTGGTCATGGTCCTGATTTGGTCCGATTAATATTCTTATAAACATTTTGAAAATTGAAATGTGCATATGGTACTTCAGTCTTACCTGGTGACAATTTTTATTTTTGGTAGGCATGGAATGTATTCCAGAGTCTGTTATAGTTCTCAGATTCTATATCCCACTTCTTTTCTCAATAAGATTTGAAAGTATAGGACTACCAGACCTGGGCTGCAAAAATCATGGCAGCAAAGGGTTGGAGTTTTCTGTATCTTTTTTTCTGCATTTTTGCAGAACTAATAACTCTAATCCAGGGCACTATTCTGACTGACATTGAGTATTATTTCATATAATCTCTTGGATATTGCAACAAAGTAGATGCATTAAGTAGTACCATTGTTTTTTCTTTCTCAATGTAGAATCTAGATAGATCGTAACGGTAGCTGATCAAAATAGGTCTCGGCAGCAGAAGTAGAGGCAAGTGATGAAACACACAGGATGATGCCATGAAACAAAACCTAAAATGTAGGTTACTTGCATCCCACATTGGGATCTAAATATAAAAAGGTGGTGTTGATGTGTTGATGTCACTGCTTGTATGTTTCTCCACCATCTGACTAGTTACCCGCAGCTGCTTGCAGGACAAAGAACCCCACTGTATCTCCATGTTGTGAATCCTTGAGAGAATCACTTTACATGTGAATCAATAGCAATAAACTAAAGAGGGCGTGTTGAACCTAAGTCCGAAGCTTCCAGATAACTCTGGGTAAAATCATTATGTGAAATATGAGACTGTAAAACAAACAAAAAATTTTATGCATTTCTTGGTGTTTTATGAATCACCATATTTGTTTAATCTTAAAAATGAGTCCTTTGAAGAAAATTTAAATATTTTTGGTTTTCTTTCTTTGCCCATCACTAAATATTAATCTTTCAACTGACAAATATTAACCATTTGCATCCACTGTTGTTACTGCTTTTATAACAGAGAGGTGCTGAGCTCAGGTGAGAGCCAAATACTTCTCAAAACTGTTTTTGAAGCATCACAGGCATATAAAGTACTTCAAGTTTGGTGATTCCCAGAGGAGAACATTTAAGAATAACCTCTGTTTCCAGAGGCAAATTAAAAATGCCCTTCCATGGTTATTTAGCCATGAACTACTAAGAAGAGAATTTCAGCTTCTGCCTTCGCCAATGTTATCATATGCATTCAGTAGAACAAAAACCCATAGCAATGAGTGCTAGTATTTTTGTCTCTGGAGAGTAGTTTAGCATGTAGATTTTCAATCCAAATCTATTTTTAGTATTACAATGGTTTTACCTGGTTATAATAAATAGGAGCTTATGATAAAGAGGAGGAAATTTTACTAAACCTGATATACAAGTTAATGGAACAGATTTTGTTTATAATATGGGAACCATTAGAAGATATACTGTAATCCTTTGCTTGTAGTCATAGTGTCTAATGGTTCACCACTCAAGCTCACCCAGTGTGTATAGCAGCTCTCAGAAACCATCTTGTAGAATAGAAAGTAGGCAATTTGATGGCAAGCTATGCAAAAGGAAATGGATGTAACATTGGCCAGCCATATAAGCTAATTTTTAAAAGACTGAAGTGAAATTCCTGGAAGATATGAACATCAACAGCTTTTAACTAGAATGCTCAAGGCATCTGTCCTAATGCACTGGGTGTCCCAATTATCTTAAATTGCTAGAAGCTAAAAGTGGGCAGCAAGAGAAACATGTACTAAAGTATAAAAGGCATCCTGACATTCACAGAATTTGGAGATGGGGCTTTAGGGGTGTCTTATGAGTTTGCTGTGAGGGAATCTTCTCCACCAGGTGCTTCATAAATGCTGAGGAGAAGATTCAGTTATCCTGCTTTTTCCAACCCATCAGAACTATGAGCAAGTCCCACAGCTATGCTCAAATAGAGTAGTACCATCAGACATTCTCTTTGTTCCTGGGATCCCTCCTCTGCCAGTCCAGACTCCAAATTGCAGCCAGAGCTATGCAGGCATCAGTGTGCCTTTTTTTCAAACCTTGGGCTTGACTATACACACGATCCTGAGTGTCCTGAATATGTATTGTGCATATCTCTAGTTCCATTTTAACTGGATGACATTGGACCACATTGTCCTACCTATAATCTTACTCTATAAGAAAGCTGTAGACCAAGATGGAGCTATGTTATTCAGCCATGCTACCATTGCCTAGATATCAGGTCACTCAGGAGGACCTGATTTTGTGCTCTGCCCCTCCAGTAAATTAGCTTTGTTTGTCTGGTTTCTTAACCATCTGGTCTTAGTAGCCTTGGACCTATACTGGCTGTGATAATGGGAATTAGAGTCCAATAAATCTGGAAAACATTTGGTTGAAGAAAATTAACTCTACATCTAAATTATGTATGCTCAGGCTTCAATATCCATCCATATGCTCTGAGTCTAATCATGGCCTTTATGCTTTCTGCTCAACATGAGCATTTACAAGGTATTTTTTCCGCTATTTAGCAATAAAGTACTGCTAAAATAAAATAAAAATATGGCCAGCCAGAAGGTATATCTCCAGATTCTGACCCTCACCACCATTAAAGCAGCCTGTAGCTTTTCTCTGCAATTCCATCTTAAATCCAAGATGCATGTACCAATTCTGTAATACTTCAAGTTCCATCCTATACAAGTTCTTTTCATTTTTAATCCAAATGCATTTTATTATTATGAGGAGGAACAAAAGAACATAATAGAAATAATTGACACACTGCAGAAAAGAAGGACCCACCAACTGGCTGAGATCACAGTTAGCCTCCAACAACAATATTCCAGATGGCTGGCTTTCTTAGTTACTAAAAATGATCAACCTGCAAGCAATTGATATTAAATGTGGAGCAGGATTGGGGGACACTAAAAGAAACCACGAGGTGCCCCATATTATTGCCCCTTAAATTTTCTTGAATAGATTTGGTAGTTTTTCTGATACAATACTGGCTTGTGAATACCTTGTTTTTAATTTTCCTAGTATTATCTGAATGACTGATGGGAATGAAATGATAGATTAGCCAAACCTTTGATCTAATTCAACAAGTGTCATCTTGTGTTCTTAAATGTCAGCTCACTCAATAATATTTTAGTGGCATTACTGCTTCCCAGTTTTTACCTACAATCACTCTGTGTTGTTTAATGTAACAATAATGGCTTATGAATGTTGAGATCTAATGGCAGCCAAAATCCAAACAAGCGAGGCAACCCAACAAGCTGTGATTTTCAGTTCAAATTATCTGTTTCATAATTAAAAGTTTCAACTTCTGAGCTCTTTCTAATGTATTCTTATTAACTCCATTGACCAAGTTCTAAACATTATGAGCAGAATTACAAAGTTAAGAAGGTCTCTACTATCCATTCCTTTTGGGGCTTTGCTCTGCTTCATGTGTGTTTCTTTAAAGCCTTAAAAAAGAGATTTGTCTCCTGCACTTTTGTTCTTTCGTTGTTTGTCTTTTCTGCAGTGAAACATGTGCACCACCCCAGAGTTCCATCTTCCCCATTGCTCTTTAATTACTTGCTTGAACTTCTCCATCCCTGGCACTTATCCCAACCAAAAGGTTTATTTTATGGTTCGGCTCTTTAAAAGAAGAGGCTGATTGCAGGGTGATGATATCTTATTTACTGCCTTTTGGATGCTGTGTTGTGCTTTGAATCCCACTGCTGTCAAGCTCCATTAGAAGATTTGGCCATCAACTTCTACCTTTGGGGCCCAGCCTCCTACTAGCCAAGCTTGAAATGAGGGCAGCACTTTGGCCATGGAGGGGGATAGATGCAGAAAACAGCTTTAAAGAGACACCACCTTGCACCTTGTCTCTCAGTAGGCACAAGAAGTCCAGTTTCAGATATGTTTTGCCTGGACCATACATGGTGCTAAACTGTAATGTTTGATCACCTGTTTATCATATTTATATGCTGCATACTCCCAGTAAAACAGAATGAGTCACAATGCTAAACTATAAGCCAGCATAACACTACTTGAAGGTTGGAGGTTGCAGCTAAGCCTCATTATTTGCAGAAGAGTTATAGGCGATTGCCCTGCGTCTCTGTTACATCACTAGAGAAGTCAACATTTCTGACCTGTTTTTGATGTTAAGGTTTGGGATGGAAACCAGTGGTCTACCTATAATTTCAATTTCATTCTTAAAACAACTCCTCTTGTCTTAAGTATGGATCCTCTTTGCAACCCCATCCTGTTTGCTGGGGAATCCTGGAAGCTGATGTGCACATATCTTAAAATTGCCAAAGTTGAGAAACATTAATCTAGATGTTTTCACCTATGATCTCAATCATCCCCAGTCATGCTGACTATGGCAACAATTGTACTCCGTAGCTTCTCGAAGATGAATACTGGAAGGCCCAAGTTGTATCAGTTAATACTAGCCACCAATGTTTTGCTTTTTGAGGGCATTTTTTCCACTAGAATTGAATTAAATATTAGAGGGCCAATGGTTATTCCCCAGTTCACCACAAATCTATACTTTCTGTAACTGAACTGAAATCTTATTCATCCCGCTCTGGCCATTGTTAGATACCTTTATTTTGGCTATCTGATTCAGGGATGGGTTCTACTTATCTTTACTACTGGTTTGCATCGTGCCCGCGCATGCGCAGACCGCTTTTGATGATGTTTGGGTCACTGGGTGGAGCCTCCCGAACCGGGGGCAACCCACCACTGATCTGAATGGCTTCCAATTGCCTGTATTCCTCAAGCCTGCTTTCCATTTGTCATACTGGTGTTCTTTAATCTGGTTTTCAATGTGGGGTTCTCTTTTGTGAAATGAAATATGTTTTTTTATTTTTTAAATTAATGTTTATCATGCTGCAAAAGTTTAAAACTATAAATAGAAATGAAAAGGGCTTAGGAATAGTGGTTTACAATGATGAAAGTTCTGAACAAGATGCGTTAGGACAGAAGTGCATTCTGGGCGTAGCAATTGAAACCAGATTAAGCACATGTTCCAGAGGATATATTGACTATGGATGCTGGAGCTTCAGTTCCTACAAGTTTCTCCAGGATAGATAGATTATTAATAGGTAGGTAGCAGTGGTGGGTTGCTCCCAGTTCGCTCCGGTTCTATAGAGCCGGTAGTAAAAATCTGCTGGCGTTCGGAGAACCGGTAGTAATGGCTGGCTGGCCACGCCTCCAAACTGGTTCCCTGATCATCAGAGTTGTTTTTTTTTACTTTTAAAAGCATCTTTTCCTCAGCCAAAAAAAGGCTTTTAAAAGTAAAAAAAAAAATCCTCTGATGATCGTGTGGCTGAGCAGGGATCATCAGAATCCTTTAAAAGATTTTTTTTTAACAACCTCTTCAGTCGAAGAGATTGTTAAAACAAAAGATTTTAAAAGGCTCCTCTGGTGATCCCAGCTGAGTTAAGAGCTTCTGGGCTGCTATTAGGCAACTTCAGCTGGATCGTCAGAGGAGCCTTTTAAAATTTTTTTTCCTCTGGCCCACCCAATCCCCCCTCCTCACTTACCTCATTAAGCTTCTTTCGGGCGGGCAAAGCTATGCTTTACATCAGTTGCATAAGCTAGCAACTGAATATGCCTGCCTGGAATCCATCTCCTCAGTCAGCAACTGCTTTGCTGGCTGAGGAACTCTGGGAATTGAAGTCCACAAGCCTGAAAGTTACTAAGGTTGGAAACTCCTGATCTAAAAAATATAAATAAAATAAAATATTTGTGCAGCTTTCTGAGATTTGGTGTGTCTCTGTAGTGCTTCACTCTAACTACACAAACACACAAAATCTCACAAAGCTGTATGTGGCATTTTGTGTGTGTGTGAGAGAGAGTTAGTTGTGTTGTGTTGTGAGTCTGTAAAGTGTGAAAGTTGGTTTTTGAGCTTTTTGTGGCTGTGTGAGGTTCCTGCTTGTTGCAGGGGCCATTTTGGGTGAAGTGCAGCTGCTTTTACATTGTGTATGAGTGTTGTGTGTGTGTGTGTGTGTCCCTTCGCAAGGATTTGGAGGAAGCTTCTCTGAGGAAGAGGAGGCGGCGAAGCTCTGGCTGTCCCCCGGGAGAAATCGCCCTGTCTCTGCAGCATTGGTCAAGTGACTGAGTGGGCGTGGCCAACTTGATGTCACTCACAGCAAGGTGCCGCCCCACCTTGCCCTGAGTGACTTCAAGTTGGCTATGCCCACTCAGTCACACGACCCCAAAGCCACACCCACCAAATAAGCCATACCCACAGAACCGGTAGTAAAAAAATTTGGAAGCCACCCCTGGTAGATAGGTAGATGTGTGTGTGTGTGTGTGTGTGTGTGTGTGCGCACGCATGAAAGAGAGAGAGAGAATAACAATAAGAATATTTGGGCTTGGTGGATTGATGGAAAATAGTGCCTGATCTTTCTGTTTGATCATAGTTGCCCTTACTCAGAATAGTCTTCCATATGTTATGTTTTGGCTGATGAATAGCAAAACAACAATTTACTATCTCTTTAAATATATGAAAAGTCTACTAGTATGAAAAACAAAAAGAAAACACATATGTCTGGCTTTTTGTTGAAATTTATGCGAGGATGTTATTGCTGCTGCTGTTGCCACTGTCTGATGTGAAGCAAAGTGAGATGGTTAGATTTTCTTTTTCTTTTTTCTTGAACCCCAGGAGTATCCATTGCTAAGCATGCATTTTCCTAGGACCTGTCCTTCACATTTCATATCCAGCTGTCCTGGAGTTGTTCACTCTGTTTGTCCTTGGGTACATCATTTTCATTTCACAAAAAGTACCCTTCTACATTGTGTCTTGCAACTCCCAGGAGACCTCCCTATCTGGATATTTGGAGTATCTTAAACACATTCCAGTTTGGCGAAAGGATAACCTAAGGAATCTCTCCAGATTTTAACTATGGCATGCTCATACAAAAGCTATAAATGGTGGACCTATCTTAGAAGCTAAATCAACCTACAGGATTCACAGTTTTTTATATTTCACATTGAATTATCTAATAAAGTACTTGAGGAATTGGTGCCTTTTTTGACCATTTGAAATGATCTGTTGGACCAAAATGCTTTGTCCAATTACTGCTCAAAGTTGCAAAGAAAGAATCAGGAAAAACATGAAGATTGAGGCAGATCTATTCTGGAGTCACTAACATGTATACCTGTCCAACCGCTCCTATCTTTACAAAGAAAACGAGGCAGTTTTCCAAATTCTATTACAGAAGACACGTGATTAGGTTGGCTGTTCTCCAGATATATTAAACTATGAATTCCATAATTCATTGCTATTGGCCACTTAGAAGGCACCAGGTTGGGAAGATTCATCTGTGTAGATATTGGGATTCAGTTATTCTGGAATGGATCTGAAGCTTGCTATTAGCTATGAAGTTGAAACTATAGAATTCTGTAGCACATTAAAGTTCCATAGATTGATTTGGGCATCAGTTTTGAAAGTTTTATGTTTTTGTGTTTATTTTAAAAACTATTTTAACAAAATATTACTTTAAAAAAGCATAATAGCACAAGTAAACAAAATAAACAAAACCATAGGAGCAAATTTTATTTAAAAGTATGTCATGTAGGAGTATAAATATGACCATGTTTATCATGTGAAGAAATCCAAAAATGAAAGATTCATCCCCAAAATTTCTCTCACAAAAGACTTTTTTGATAGCCTTTTGACAGCTACATATATTCAGATCTGGAACTTTGAAATCAAATCGGAGAATCTACAGGTGAGAGTAAAAACCCCAAATGTTATGCAGTGTGGTATATCTGGGAAGGAGACATTCAGAAAAGACTGAGGGTTTTGATCTCCATGTCAGTATTACTGGCCATATACGGTATTTGGACATATATGGGGATTGTTTTTGTTGCTGTCTTGACATGACTAAATATTCCAAGATGATGCAGGGAATTCCTTGGTTATTCTTATGCCAGAGGTTCCAACTTGACAGCTTTTGTTGTTTCAAATTAGCTTTTTACTTAATCCCAGGGGAGAGGCTGTGATAAAAATTAAGGGGACAAAAGGCTATTCTTGTCTCATTCAATTTATCTATTTGAGTCCTCTCTGAGAGTTAGATGAATGACATCTTTCTACTATTGTTCTCACACAGACAGAAATGAAATAAGGGTGCATTTTAGCCCCACTACTTTCAAAATTGCATATTAATTCAATGATCTGGGCTCACATGGTTTCTAATCACTCTCCTGTATCAGCAGATGAAATGGTTCCAAATCCTTTATGCGCAAATGATGCTGTAATCCTATCCCTCTTCCAGTTTGGAATGAGAAAGCCCCAGTAATGTTCTAAAACTGGGCATCTGGGATAGTGATATTCCCACTATTCCACAGATGTAGATATAACAGCCAGAAGATATAATAAAATACAATCAAAAACATAATAGTCCTAGTAAAATCAGAAAAAGATATGTAGGATAATAAATGAGTGAGCAACATTTGTAGAAACTAACATTATGTCCATAAAAGGTTACTATAAAATAAATTCAACCTCTAACATATTAATTCTAGTCAAGTAGAGTAGGCCATCGATTGCTCCATCTTCTCAGTTTAAGTACTGTACAGTATGTTATTTCAATACAATGGTATTTATATAATATGCTTACATTTTTAATATTGTATTATGTAACTGCCTTAAAGTTACATAATAAATGTAAGTATAAATTTAAATGTAAATAAGTGAAAAGGAAAAAAAAATAGTGTATAAATATTAAGTACAATTTTGAATGCTGATGGTCTAAAGCATTATAATTATTTAACTTTTCTTCAAAATTAAATTTATTTTACATAAATAAACATTTTATTTTATTTGAAATGAATAATTTTATCTATTTATTGATTTTATTTGCCACTCAAGCAAGTCATCAAATATAAAGACTATGTAATAAAATGAAAAAATGGAAGATGAGCATATATCAAAACAATGTATTGTTTTACAATAATAATTTGGTTTTAAGGCAAATTATTTGTTATTAAAGTTTTCATCATGTTGTATGGAATGTGTGTGTGTATGTTTGCTTAAAACATCAACCTTCAAAATTGTACTTAATATTTATATAATATCTATCTCTATATCTATCTAGCTAGCTAGCTATCTTCCATTTTTTCATTTTATTACATACTCGTTATATTTGATGTTACATAATGTTATGTGGAAATGACCTTGGAAGACAAGGGAAAGGTCCTTAGCCAGGGAACAGTTGGATAAACTGATAACTTAGCCTGCAGAAGGAATGTGGCCACGTGCTTCTTTGCCGCTCTCCTTACAAGGAATCCAGGATTATTTCTCTCCATTTCATTCTGATGAAATTCCCAGGTAGAGAGCATAACATCTCTCTCTCTCTCTGTATGTGTGTGTGTGTCTTTCTCTCTCTCACACACATCAGGATTCAGATATGTGTCCTAGTGTTGCTCAGTGTTATGCCTTTATATGTCCTTTTGTTGTGACTGCAGAACTGTAATCATTTTTACCATTTGCTTTATTTTACAATAAACAGTTGTTTATTTTAATCACAAATATTAATTTCCATGACAGGGAAGGGCAATGTTTGCATGTCTTCTTTTCAAAATAAAGAAAGCAACAATGGGCAGAATGTTGATATAATGATTTAATCAGAGAGCTAAAGCGGAATTGTTCAGTCCATTTTGTAAAGATAATAGAAGTCACAAAAGTTTTTTTTCTTTTTTTCTGCAACAGACAAATGGGTTATAATCTGACATTTAATCTACTCAAAGTTTAATACATCCACTTTCTTTAGTTTTTTCCCCCTCCCCAAATCCAATTGTTATTCTCTATTTTATGCTCTATATCAGTGGCATTGTCTTGGGGCTCTAAGGAGTACCGACCCTCCCCCACCTCAAACAACAACAACAACCCACTAACTGCTAGAAGCGGTTCAACTCTGCTCTGCATGAAACATTTCCTTCACAGTATGGGAGAAGGAAAGTTTAAAGATGATTGTGCATTGTCACCAGTGTCCTCTAGGGCACCAGAAAACTGAAGGAAACCCTCAGTGGCAGCTGGTTCTTAGGCAGTTACTGCTGTCTGTCTGGGGGCAACATAATTACTGATGTCTAAGCTGTCATCAGAATTGCTTTCTCCTGATCTCAGTTGCAGCTGCTAAGAAGCACTGGGCAAATCTACATGCATTTTGGAAGGGAAAGTATGGGAATTGAAAAATAAAAAGGAGTCTTAAAATGACTTCTCCTCCTCCCTTTCTAAGATGATGGCCACAGGTCAGAGAGCAGACTTCACATCAAATCAAGAATTTGCTTGTCATTGGGATGAACCTCTTTCACTTCTGTTCAACTAGCAGTGAGTTGGACAAAACAAAACGATTGAAGGTTGAGATGTGAGTCTTCTCTCAAATGGCATACAAAGCTTCTTAAAAACAGTTCCCTTCTTGCAGCATGGCTGTCTTATGTTTTTTTTAACACCAAAGGGCTGCAAAAGATGTTTGGATTTTTCCTTTTTTCTATCATTTTTCTTTTTTATTATATAAAATACAAAGAAGAAGATAAAATAGGAAATTATGGGAAGGAAAGGGAACGGGGGAAAGGGGGTGTGAGATACAAGGGGGAAGAGAAAAAGAAAGAAAAGGGGGCATTGACTTCCAACTCTTCCTAGCACAGTACAAGATAAAGACACTCCAACCTCAACTTTTTGCTTTTACACATTAACATACAACCAGCCATTTCTATAACACCAAATCTTTCTAATCAACAAAACCAAGGTCAAAGTTTCATTTTTTTCTTCACAAGCACAGATTCCAGAAGTTATATTTATGTATTGAATTTGTATTGCCACCTATTCGCCCATGGCGACTCAAGGCGGCTTACAGAATATAAAACCACATTTAAAACAATAAAAGCTAACAAAAAGAATCAAATTAATATACTACAATATAACAAAATCATCCCTTACTCTCCGCCCCGGCGACAGTCCCTGTGACAGCAGATCACATAAGTCATTTAATGGGTTCCATCCCGCTCTGGGTTCCTCAGACCTGCTGGCAGAACCAGGTCTTCAGTGCTTCTGGAAGAATATTAGAGTGGGAGCCATTCTTATCTCTGGGAGAATGATGTTCCAGAGAGAGGGAGCCACCACGGAGAAGGCCGTAATTCTGGGTCCCAATAAGAACATATTTTCTTCAAATTAACCATTCTTGCTTTATCTTCCTTGCTATGGAAATAATGTGTATTTCTATTTCCACCTAGTAATCTTTGCCAATCTGTCACCATTTTTATTTACAAAATTTATTGTATTCTTTCAAATTCTTCAGCCTTACTAAAAGGGGAAAAAAAAAGGGGGGGAAATCTTTCTTTTTCACCCTCCTCTTTCCTACAAAGTACTGCAAAAGATAATTGTGAATAATTCGGCCTTCTTGTTCTAGGGTCCCCAGCTCTCAGATAGTCATCCCCATCCCACTCTATTCATTTTAGCAAATTCTGGTTGTTCTATTTTCTTGAAAATGAGCTATAATATGGAAAAAGTTTCATGGTTCATCAAATTAATCACTGAGGGGAAAAAAGGAAACATTTCCCTCTTAACTAATAGGATCTATATGACTCTGGAGAGGATCAGATTCCTCTTACAGTGGTTGAATGGGGTTGATTAGACCTAAACAAATTCATTTCAATTCAATATCGGTATTGGCTGCAGATGATACCATCAATCTCAGAAGACTGAAATTGAAAGTTTATGATATGATTAAATATTTTAAACTTACAAATATCATTAGGAATCTACTTCAGAACTATTTTGATCGCGTGGAGGGGGTGGAGGGGCTGGCGAATGGATATGATATGTGGCTTGGGGGCTGTCGAACTGCCTGCTAGGTGTCAGGCTGGAGTGGTAATGGCAGGGTCTCCCAAGTCACTCACCACCTCTGTTCACCTGCCTCCCCTGCCCCCTGAAATTGCAGAAGCTGCACCAGCCTTGCCGTTCGCCTGCAGCCCCCATGCCCTGCATGAAGCCGTGCTGGCCTTGCCATTCGACTGCCTGACCCTACAGCCCCCCCCCCACAATGCCAGAAACCTCACTGGCCTTTCTCCTCCTTCCCTCTTTCATTGAAGCTGAGTGTGAAGCCCCCTTGAGGCATCCCTCCCTTCCTCATGCCCCCCAACACACTCTCATCTGTCTACCGGCCAGTGGCCTCGGTGGCTGCTACTCCCCCTCCCTCTGGTCCTGGTGACAGATCTGCAAGGCCCCAAAACTTGCAGAGAAGCCACAGTACTTTTTAAAAAAAATCTTGCATCGCACACTGTCCCTGCAGCACCATTGCTTCTGCCTGCCACCCGATTGGCTGGAGGCTATTTGTCTTGTGCAGATAAAGGCCAAGGTCAAACCGTGTCTGGGTGAATGGGCAGGTGAATAGGAAGAGCAAGGGGTGGAGGGCCAGGGGCCCATTGGCTGTGCAGAGTGGCCAGGGGAGGGCCAGCACAAACATTGGCTGTAAATGGTTTGAGGCGAGTGGCAGGGGGAGAAGAAGGTGAGGCCAAGGGTCTGTGCTTAAACCTCCTATTCCAATGTGCAATGTCTTGGTGAATAGGGAGGGCTTTGTTGTTCAGTATCCTTGACCACAGACAAATGAGAGCTTGCTATCTTCTAATGTGGGATGGTATGATATTTATTTATTTATTTATTTATTTATTTATTTATTTATTTATTTATTTATTTATTTAATTTATTTAATTTATTTAATTTATTTATTTATTTATTTATTTATTTATTTATCACATTTCTATACCGCTCTTCTCCGAAGACTCAGGGCGGTTTACAGCCAAGATAAAATTGTACAGAAACAAACAAACGTTAAGAACATTATTAAAAATCTAATTCAAAATTTGGCCCAATAATTTAAAACTAATAAAATATAAAATAAACCCTAATAAAACCACCAATGTTAAAATTACGATTAGGCCAACCCTGCACGATGGAATAAGAGAGTCTTAAGCTTGTGCTTAAAGGTCCGGAGGTCAGGGAGTTGGCATAGCCCCAAGGTAACTCATTCCACAGGGTAGGAGCCCCCACAGAGAAGGCCCTCCCCCTGGGAGCTGCCAGTCAGCATTGTTTGGCTGACGGCACTCTGAGGAGACCCTCCCTATGGGAACGCACAGGTCGATGGGAGGCTATTGGTGGCAGAAGGCGGTCCCATAAGTAACCCAGTCCCAAGCCATGGAGCGTTTTAAAGGTGAGAACCAACACCTTTAATTGCACCTGGAAGACCACCGGTAACCAGTGCAGCTTGTGCAGGAGAGGTGTTATATGGGAGCTACGAGACGCTCCCTCTATCCCCCGCGCAGCCGCATTCTGGACCAGTTGAAGCCTCCTGGTGCTCTTCAAGGGGAGCCCCATGTAGAGAGCATTGCAGTAGTCCAGGCAGGAAATGACGAGGGCATGAGTGACCATGAATAACAAATCCCGGTCCAGGAAGGGATGCAACTGCTAAGTATTGGGATGCAATGTGCCAGAGATGATGCCACAACGTGTTTGGCAGTATGGAAGTCATTGGATGTGCACAGGTATAACAAGATCCACAGACACTCTGAACAAATGAGCTTATCTGGTGGTGTCTGTTCTTTGCGATTGTGGTGACATGCAGGCAACAACACATATGCATACCTGCCCTTTGTGTCCCTGCCCTTTGTGTACACTTGAGGACCTCATGGCAGCATGACAGAACAAAATATTGCTAGTTTATGGGCAAGATTTGTTTAACTTGTATATATTATAATCTTGTATTTTATATTTTATGTTGTATGGTATGCCTCATTTTAATTGTGATGCCTCTGACACAAATAAACAAAGGCTGATACCTATTCCAATTAAAACTTCTTTAGGTGGTGGCGGGGAAAGAGACTAGCATGGAAGTATTTTGACATTACATTCATTGCAGTGTCAAGTCATGTTTTCCATTTAGGTTTCTAGATGACAGATACTATACAATTCCCGCAAGGGAGAAGTGCCAAGCTGGAAAGACAGAAATGGGATTTGAAGTGAAAGCTGGAGGGAGAAAGAAGATTCTATAGCAAAAGCAATATTTAAGTGGGGTGTCTATAATAATTTGCTTTTAAAATAACAAAAGATATAACAATCAAACAGCACTATAATTATATCATATTGCAATATATAATATTATCTTACATTAGAATTCCATTATGCAGACTTTTTGCCTGCAGAAAGCTTATTGCAACAGTTATTGGAATCTCAATGTAATTTGATGCTTTAAATTGTACCTGTGGTATGTATTGTTAATTTCTTCTTAATATTTCCATTCTGAGAATTATATTAAACATAAATAAATATGTTTATGTTGAGACAAAGGTTGACTATGGTAAATAAAATTGTGTACTGTTGTAATAAACAAAAAAGTGTTTATTAAACAAATAAAAATTTGTTTAATTATTATTAAAATTTGTTTAATAATGGTTTGAAGTTATAATGGCCTCAGAAAAAGTGACTTGCAACTTGTTCTCAAACTGTCACATCATCCATCAGTCATGTGATCACAATTCGGCAATTGGCAATTGGCTTCCATTTATGATGGTTGCAATCTCTTGCAGTCATGTGACCATGATTTCTGACCTTCCCAGTCAGCTTCCAACAAAGTTAATTGCAGAAACCAGATTCACATAACCACTCTGTGATTCAATTAATGGCCATGTGATTTGCTTAATGACCACAGTAAAAATGATTGTAAAATGGGGTCTGGTCACAATTATGACTTGCTTAACAATTGCATTGCTTAGAGACCAAACTTCCTGTCTCAATTATTATTGTAAATCAGAGACTTCCTATAAAAAGATGATATTCTAGCTGGTTGTTAGTTCAAAGTTCTGAATTTGTGCGAAAGTTTGAAACAATGCTCAAGAAGCTAGTGACGCATCTCTGCATGTATATCTAGAATATCATCTTATTATAGGAAGTCTCTGATTTACAATAATAATTGAGACAGGAAGATCCGGACGGGCACGTCTTGAGAACATTGTTTGGGCTGAGTTTGATCCTGTGACTCCCGATGACATGGACAGGATACTGGGGAGGTTGAATGCCACCACATGTTTATTGGACCCGTGTCCCTCCTGGTTGGTACTGGCCACCCAGGAGGTTACACGAGGCTGGCTCCAGTGAATTATCAGCGCTTCTCTGAGGGAGGGAGTCTTCCCAGCCGCCTTGAAAGAGGCGGTGGTGAGGCCCCTCCTTAAGAAGCCTTCCCTGGACCCAGCTATTTTGGCTAATTATTGTCCAGTCTCCAATCTTCGCTTTCTGGCGAAGGTTGTAGAGAGTGTGGTGGCTTGGCAACTCCCCCAGTACCTGGAGGAAACGGTTTATCTAGACCCGTGCCAGTCCGGCTTCAGGCCTGGGTACAGAACAGAGACGGCTTTGGTCGCGTTGGTTGATGATCTCTGGAGGGCACGGGACAGAGGTTGTTCCTCTGTTCTTGTCCTGTTAGATCTATCAGCGGCATTCAATAC
Organism: Ahaetulla prasina; assembly: GCF_028640845.1. Taxonomy (NCBI): domain Eukaryota; kingdom Metazoa; phylum Chordata; class Lepidosauria; order Squamata; family Colubridae; genus Ahaetulla; species Ahaetulla prasina. The sequence goes on from NC_080541.1 coordinate 124,104,317, forward strand.
CATCGACCATGGTATCCTGCTGCGGCAGTTGGAGGGCTTGGGGGTGGGAGGCACCGTTTTACAGTGGTTCTCCTCCTACCTCTCCGACCGCTCGCAGACGGTGTTGACAGGGGGGCAGAGATCGACCCCTAGGCAACTCACTTGTGGGGTGCCGCAGGGGTCGATTCTCTCGCCCCTCTATATGAAGACGCTGGGAGAGATCATCCGTGGTTTCGGGGTGAGCTGTCAGCTGTATGCTGACGACACTCAATTGTACATCTGCACCCCGAACCACTCCAACGAAGTTGTCGATGTGATGACTCAGTGTCTTGAGGCCGTTCGGGTCTGGATGGGGACGAACAGGCTCCGACTCAACCCATCCGAGACGGAGTGGCTGTGGATGCCGGTGTCCCGGCACAGTCAGCTTACTCCATCGCTGACTGTGGGGGGGCGAATCGTTAGCCCCCAGGGAATCGATGCGCAATTTAGGCGTTCTCCTGTATGCATGGCTGTCTTTAGAAGACCATTTGACAGCCATCGCCAGGGGAGCTTTTCATCAGGTTCGCCTGATTCACCAATTGCGCCCTTTCCTGGACCGGGACGCGTTATGCATGGTCACTCATGCCCTCATCACTTCCCGTCTGGATTACTGCAATGCTCTCTACATGGGGCTCCAACTGGTGCAGAATGCGACCACGCGGGGGATTGAGGGAGCTCCTCATAGCTCCCATGTAACACCTCTCCTGCACAGGCTGCATTGGTTGCCGGTGGTTGCCGGTGGTCTTCCGGGTGCGCTTCAAGGTGTTGGTTATCACCTTTAAAGTGCTCCATGGCATTGGACTGGGATATTTACGGGACTGCCTGCTGCCAACAGTTACCTCCCATTGTCCGATACGTCCAGTGCGCGCCCACAGGGAGGGTCTTCTTAGGGTGCCGTCGGCTAGTCAATGTCGGCTGGCGGCCCCCAGGGGAAGGGCGTTCTCTGTGGGGGCCCCGGCTTTATGGAATGAGCTGCTGGTGGGACTCCATCTCCTCCCTGATCTCCGGACCTTTAAGCGCGAGCTCAAGACTTTCTTTTTTCACCAAGCAGGGCTGGCCTGATTGATTTTAGTATGGGGGTTTTAGTGGGTTTTAATATGGTTTTACCAAGTTTTTAGTTTTGAAAAAATTTAGCTAATATTTTAAGTTACAGCGATTGAATCAGTTTTTTAAATTTGATATTTTATTTTAAATTTGTTGGGATTCTTGTCGTTTTATTGGCTGTACACCGCCCTGAGTCTTCGGAGGAGGGCGGTATAAAAATATGAATAAATAAATAAATAAATAAATGTATGATCAGAGAGAAAAGGTAGAGTTGCCCTTTACGGGGCTATGTGAAAATATCTTGTTCATGAAATTGAATATATGGAGCAGGAGGTTGTCATGCTTACAGAGATTTTCTATAGTGTGGATTTTTCTCTCTCAAAATGCAAAAAAAAGTGCATTTAGAAATTTTATAGTTTTGGTACTTAAGATCTTATGCCAATTGATGTTCTGTGCAGAAGGAGCAGCCATAACTCACAAACTGCTGTGCTTGTGAATTAACTCTTCTATTTTCTTCCCCAAAAGATAAATTGCTGTAGGCTATTCTTGTTGTCCATGTCCTATTTATTCAAGCCAGAACATAAGAAATTGGCTTACTACATAAAATGAAGGGCTATTTAATCCAAGGTGTTGCTTGCTGCTGTAGCTAGCTATATACAAGGAGGCTCTGAATGAGATAATGTTCTTCTTCTTCCTTATACATCCCTAACACCTAGGAAGAGCAAGTACCATTTTATATTATAATTAGCTATATTAAATTGCCCTAAAAGTTATCTTGAGTGCGTGTGTGTGTGTTGGGGGGGGGGCCTGCTATCTTTTCCCCTGCCATAACTTTTAAAATCTTCCCAACAGCTCACCGGCCATATAGTTTCAAATGGGCAATTAGAAAATCAAAGGGAGATCAAAACTTTACTCCACTAATGAAGCTATTCAGTAAGAGTTTGAGCTCAGAACTAAAACAGGAACAAGATACTATTGCTGCAATCCAAAATACATTCCTCTAAGCCAGGGGTGTCAAACTTGTGGCCCGCGGCCCGGATGCGTCACATGCTGACTCTGCCCACGGCAGGTTAGGAAAGGGGGAAAAAATCCAGATATGTCATGTGACAATGCCATGATGACACAAGTTTGACACCCCTGCTCTAAGGGATACCAACAATGACAACAACAACAGTATAGTTCAAGATATTTCACCAAAGTATGTTTGTGTAAATATATCATTTTGAAGCAGAATTCCACATTATGCGATAAGCAGGATGTTTTTAATGCTAATAGGAAGATAAGTAGCATTTTCAGAAAACAAAAGAGGAAGGAAGGCATAATTAATTTTAATGTTCCATTTTAACATTTAATTGCAGTTGTAATAAGCTGCATGTCTGAAGGGGATCTGAAACTGAGTGGTCTATACTACTATGAAATTATTCAGAAAGGGAAGGTTCAATTAACTAATTATAGTTGATTAATTACCAACTATACTGAAAATCACACAGATCGACATAAAAATGCCAACTTTTGAAATAATAATTTATATATTGGTATGTTCAAATGTTGCTAACGTTCAGTAAATAGGCAATTTGCCTAAAATGTGTATAGTATAATCTAGCCATGAGTTTATTTACTCAAAAATAAGTGGACACAATTCTCTAGCACATGTAGCTTGCCAACCTTTCAGTGTAGGCCTAATTAGGAAAACAAATACCAGAAGGGCAGCTGGAATCCTGCTTTATTGTTGAAAGTGTTGAAGAAAAATCCAGACTGGTTCCAGGTTGGGAGAAAGATGCTGGAAATAAAATGGAGGCAGGCTGTAGTAAAGGAAGTCTCAATTTATTTTCTGGCCAGAAACTGGTGTCAGCAGCATGTTTCTGGGGCGGCTGACCAAAAGAGGTTAGAGTAGGTGGGTTTTTATACATTCTTTGTGGCTTTGGGATTGCAATGTCTGTTCCTGCGTAAGAATGTGCCTGTAATATTTTAATGGCTGTTGCCAGTTTCCTATCGGGTCATGTAGGGGCCATGGCTGGCTCTAAAGGCAAGTGGGGCAATGTAAATCCTAGGTCTTTTGTTTGAGCTTTGGCTCCTTGCCTATTGCTTATATGGAGTTTCTGGTTGCTCTTTGCTTATCAATAGATTGGCCCAGTCTTTCTGAGTGGATGCAAAATCTCCATTCCTAAAGACCAGCCTCTTCAAGCTTCTGCTTGAGGCTGCTTTCCTATGGTAGGAAGACTGGGGCTGCTTTCGGCCTTTTTAAGATTGTTCTCAATTTCTCCTTTATGGGAAATATTCTATCCTTTCTCTTTTTAATATTAAGAATAAAGAATATTTTAATAGGGGGGGCTTCCTATAAAGGGTATAATAATTGAAATACAAAAGCCTGAGGGAGATCATTTCTTCCCCCTCTTATGCTAAAGAGAATCAAGGTAAAGCAATCTTGAGTTTCTTCTTCACTCTCTTCTCCCTTTCAGGGCTAAGGTGGTATGTTCTAATGGCTGTTGAATATCTTTTTCAAGGCTACCTTCATGTTTCTCTGCATAGCCTGTAATCCAGATTTCAGAGTCCAATACAAGAGTATTGAAAGTGAAACTCAAGGCTGAGAATCACTGTCTAATAAAAATATTCAGGATCACAGCCTTGGTGTGAATAAGATTTTAAAACAAAATATATTGTCTTCCATCTACACCCCAAACAATGTAGAATTGATGCTTTTAAAAATTCTTGAATACTGTATATATAGCTAAGAACTTATTGCACAAATTATTCTGGAATGTAAATCTTTCTTTTTATACTTTTAAAGAGAAACTAATAAAGAAAACGAAGAAAACATTGTTGAATGCATGCTAGATTTGGTTTTATTTTTATTAAAACAATCCCTCCCCCAGCCTCAACTTCATCTAAGATTTTATTTCTCAACATTTTCTATTGTCTTTGTGTAGCAGCAAAGTCCAAGTGTCCAGTCACTGCCACATGTTACCAATAGGAAGACTCGAGACCAGGAAGGTGAGAGAAACAGACTTTAATGATGCATCAGAGCCCAGTGCATTCAAACAGCAAAATCTGGACTGCCCGGGATACGCCCGGGCAGGTGTTCTTATAGACCTTAATTCAAAAAGCAGAAGTAACTATGGAAAATTACAGAAAATACAGTTTCTTGTCAAACAATACATTGCGTGTAGCAAAAAGCACCTAATATCCTAACATGGTAACGGTTGAGCAAATATCATACACCACCCACATGGCTTCCTGTTATGTTCCATTTCTTGTAAGTTTCAGAAATGTTCCGGTACAGCTGGTACCTTTAGTTCCTCTTTTATATTGAGGTTACAAAGCGGCTAATCATAAGGTATATAAAATATAAGGCAATTGAATATCAAGAGATAGGTAAAAAGTACAGGTAACCTATTAAAGGGAGAACAACTTATGGATTTAGGGATCACTCGGCCATTCCCGTCTCATTTGCATCAACACGAAGCGACTATGAAGTTATGTCATTTTGATTAGCAGTTCTCTGCATTCTCTGGCCTCCATTTGACTCAGGAAATACCTTTGCAAGTGCCTAAGCAGCTAAGAATAAGAGTGGAAATATCTTCAAAATAAAAATGAGTTGATCAAACTCTTTATCATCATGTTTCTTTTTTGGCAAGGAAGATCTCATGTTTGTACTAAATAAAACCATTTGAAAATTGTGAAGAAGGGGAGGTGGGTGGGTGCTAAACTGTGAGAAAATATATAAAAAGAAAGAAGTATTAAGTAGATCTAAATGTGTTGCCTGCTTCTAATACAAGTGAAACATTAGGAATGGGAGATGCTTCAAACATATGCCTCTTTACTCCTTCCAGAATAACTGAGTTTTATACAAATATTTTATAAACAGGGTTACAAGTTTTAATTGAGATTAATTCATGACATGCCTATTTAATTGGTGGGAATCAGTTTTACACATTTCCATCTTTCCTCTTAAAGGTGAAGAATAGATTTGGTTAACTGTATTTTTTACTGGTCAGTTAGTTTTCCATTTATTTATTTATTTGCTAAATTTATATGGCTGCCCATCACACAAGAAGTGACTCTGGGAGGCATACAGCAAAAATATAAAATGATAAACATGTCAAAACAGTCATTTTTTTAAAAGAGAAAGAATAAAAATACACAAGAGATTATATTAGCAAGGGAGCCATCTCGAGACTTCCCCAGTCCCCTAAGACCCACTGATGACATAGCCATATCTTGAAGGACTTTTGGAAAATAAGTAGGGATTGCTTTACCTTTACTTGTTCGATTTGTTGGTTTACATATTAATCAATCAATAGGCTCAAGCTGGCTTAAAAATCTTCCACTGGAACCAAAATATTAAATAAGACCCTAGATGCTTACCAATGTTCTTTCCTTTAATGCTCTGAAAATATGTTTCCTCTTCTCTATAGTTTTGAAAATAATGGACTGCCTGCTAAACACTGGAAAGGAGGGGAGCTACTGTATAACTGTGCTGGAGTTGTTGCAGCAAAAACAGCCTCTCTGCTTTTGCAAATGAAAAGTATATTATGAGAAAAAAACAAATTAGATTGTAGTCATCCAGTTGCAATCTATTTAGATTATAGTAGTCTTAATTCAGATTCAAATTAAAATAATTCTTCCTTGCTAGGAGATAGTAATTTTTGTATCGGCTGGGGCTTTTAGCTTTCAGAGGTAGAAAGGCACCATTCTTAGGTAATGTTTTCAAGACATACTTTCTTTGCATGCCTTATGTCTATGGAGATTCTCAGTCATCCAGGTCATGGTGGCTCCAAAGGTGCTTTTTCAAGAGGCAATGAACTGCTTTGTTTTTCTTAGAAGGTGTTACCCTTCTCATCCAAGAAGCTTCTTCAGCTCTGGCTGGACAGTGGGGAATGGAAGGATTTTATTTCTTGCAGACAGCTGGTCATTTGCATTCTTGTAGCGAGTCATTAAGGCCATCTGGAGGTTTGTCTGTGTCATCAGGGTCACCTGAGTGGTGCAAATGGTTGTGGACCCTTCTTGGAACTGTTGAAAGGACTGTATTGTAGACTGGAGATAGATGATGTCATATCCCTCCCCCTCTGTTGAGAGAGGGCTGTTCAATTTTGACATAGATGGCGTCTTTCAAACCAGCAGTCCCTCTGTCCAAAATGTGGACTTTGCTGTCTTCAAAAGAATGGCCTGTGTCTTTTAATTGCAGATGGACTGCTGAATCTTGTCCTGATGGGTTTGTTTTCCTATGTTGTGCCTTGGTAAAAGGGCACATTTAATAAACCAGTTGCCAGCAAGCATATACAACCACCACCACCGCCGCATAATTTCAGTCTCACCTAGAATCTGTCTCCTATACTTCCTGCACATTAGGAAGTTCTAACCTACCAGCTAGTGATTTTAAAAAATTATCTTGGGTCAAGATCATTATGCCTGACATATTATTCTACAAACTTGCTTGTCCTACAATATTCATTCTCACTTTCCACATTTGTTTATATATATATAAACAAATTTAATAAGTTTAAGTAGAAGTTCATGTCCGTAACTGCCTTTTCATATGCAGTTTTAATATGTTCAAATTGGCTATAATAAATTGTGTGTGTGTGTGTGTGTGTGTGTGTGTGTGAGAGAGAGAGAGAGAGAACACATATTCAGCTGTCATGTTTGATTTTATTATATATGTATGTTTTTATGCCACCACCCACCAGTATCTAACATAACAGAAGCAGTTATTGTCCAATAATGCCCAAACCATAAATTCATTACAGCCAACAAACTGTTTGACTATTCCTTCACTTTTTAAGATGTTAGATTTGTTAACATCTGACTAGATTTTAAGAAAAAATTCTTACAAATCGCTCCATTCCCTGATGGTCAGGGAATTGCCGGTAGAAGTCCAGAGGGTACAGGAATCCCAGGAAAATTCAGATTTCTTGCTCTATCCTTAAGTAAAGGGATACTAAGGATGTACACATCGGATGAATAAAGGCGAAACAGACGGAAAATTTCATTAGCAAACTTTTGGGCTGCTAATTAAGGTGCGTGCTGACGATGAACGCCGACTAGCTGAAATAGAAAACCATTTTTGCTAAACAATGAAAGTTGGAAAATAATTTCAGTACCACGGACAGTGACCGAAAGAGCCGTAATCCCTTGTTTCGTTGCATTTCGCCGGCGCTCCAGCAACCCCTGACCGCGTACAGTTCGTCGATTTTTTTTAAATTTCATTTTGTCACAAACAGTATCATAAATTGTCATAAATAAAACAACATATCATTGTTGGGAGGGTTTTGGCTTTGCAACCTGTGGAGCCAACATGAGCTCCGACTTCTCTTCGCACCCCTTTCTATTCCGCTCGGAAGCTCAAGAAAATCCTCGCAGGAACCACCCCCTTCGCAGTGGCTCCACCCTTCCAACGCGTCTCTGGCTCCTATGAAGCAAAACTCAAGTTTCGGTTTTTAGCAACAGACGCCGCCGCTTCCCCCTAAGTCTCTCGAGTGTCTTTGATCCTGTTTGCCAGATGTTTTACTGAGCTACGTGTCAAAACTGAGGATCCTTAGGGACATAAGGTAGCAAAGGTCGGGGCTAAACATCTCAAAAATAGTTCGCGGCTTTGGATTTTGTATAATTTTTTGCTAAAACGGACTTCCCCACATCCCTCTTCTAAGATTTACAATCCCGAAGTTGGACTGCTTTGACCTAGTCGAAAAAGGTGGCCATAGGAACTGGTCGTCGCTGATTAGTGTTACCCGCTTTCTGACGGCCAGTGACAATCTTCCGTTTCTCACAGCTATGTCCGCGGGTCCCGACGTGCCTGTTACAAGCGTGCCGGGGATCGTCTTCAAGCTCTAATTGGCGGGCGATGGAACCTCGGCGCCCCCTGCAGGTGGGGGAATCCAGCGCACCCTTTGGGAGAGTGCGGCGTTGAAATGTGCCAGGATCTCCCCGAGAGCTTGAAGGCGCTTTGATCGCCGCCGCGGCTCCGACCTCCCTGCCTGTTTTTCCCATCTACACACTTTTCTTCTCCCGCAGTTGCTTCTGAGGTCCAGCGTCTTTGGACAGTTGCAGAGCTGGAAATAGGGCGACTTCGCCCAAATAGACGCCTCCAAGGGTAAGTGGTCGCTCCCAATACTGTCCTAACGTGTTTCAGGATATTTGTCCCCCCCTCCTCATTTCTACTCTGTCCCTCCCGGTTATAAAAGATCTGTCCGACAAACATACTGTTGAGTGACGTGTGTAGTGATAGCGCTGGATATCTGTGTAAACGGAGGAAGGAAAAGTCGAAAGAGGCATTGCCTTCTATCCAGATCTAATTGCAAGGAGGTCTTTTAGTGTGCAAAAGAAGGGTGGGGACTGACCGTCCTGATCCTCTCCTTATGGACGTATTTTCTCTTCTTGCTGTGACACTTCCTCCCCTCCTCTTGAAACGAGGCACTCGCTTTTCCCCAAGATCTTCCCCCGCCCTTTCTAAAACCGCTTGCTAGTTTTGGGGTCTACACATTTGGTGCGATCACTAGTTAGAAGAACAAACCAACATGGAGAAGGGACACGCAAAGTGGGACAGGAAAGGATCCCTTTGCATGATTAAAACATAAATGTATCTTTAAAAACTAGACTCTTCTCTTCTCTTCTCTTCTCTTCTCTTCTCTTCTCTTCTCTTCTCTTCTCTTCTCCTCTCCTCTCCTCTCCTCTCCTCTCCTCTCCTCTCCTCTCCTCTCCTCTCTTCTCTTAGTTCGTTCCTCAAAACAAAAACGTGCTATATTTCTTTTTCCCTCCCTCCTCTCTTTTATTTCTTTACTGATTTAGGATGGGAGAGGTTGGAATTCCACCAGATGGAGTGCAAATGTTTTCTGTTTGGAATGGGTTCTATTCTTTCGATACTCATTCAAATCATCTTGACTCCCATTATCATCAACATGGATTTTCTGCATAGCTATTAGCAAATATTTGACTTGCATGAGATACTGCATTTCAAGTTGTTCAGAAATCTCAGTTTAAAGGCTCATTCTAGTTTCCTTGTTCTTTTCTTGAGTTCCATCTGGGAGCTTCTCTTCCAAGAAATCAAATAATGCTTCTAAGTGGCAGATTTATCCATACTGAAAGAAAGCAGTATGGTAAACATTGACCTATGGATATGATCCATCAAGAAATTATATTGAGCATCCATTCATTTATCCTGAGCTTCCACAAGCCACTTCATACAATAGCTGCTTAGAAATTTTTATTATTCATTCATTCGTTTATTTAAATTTATTGTCTGTCCAACTCCAGAGGAGCTGCACATCAAATGGTGGACATTATGCTTAGAAGAGCTGATATAATTAATAATCTATGGTGTTTCACTTATATAGGTAAGGTCAATGAAAACCAGGCTTGGTTCACTTTGTGTATAGTTGAGTTGCGTGGATGTTGCTGCCATTCAGGCAATTATGTATTCAAACTTTATCTTACCCAGACTTATTGTGTCTGATTCTATATTCCAGTAATAATAACTTTGCTTCAATTTAATTTTGCTCCATGTTATTGAAGTTTTCTATTAGCATACAGTTCCTGCAAATCACATTAGAAATTACTGATTTCATTTGATTAACATGATCATTTTTCTCTTATTCATGTCTCATGCATGCCTTGCTTTGCTTTCTTGTGTCTGGTAATATTCATAAAGTTATGGTTAAAGATATTTCTGAAATAAAAATTTCCCCTGACTCTGTTCCTTTCTTGTATTCACTGTATATTTCATATATTTCATTGAATCGTCACAGTGACAGTTATCCTGTAATTTTTGTATGTAGCGCAATTACTGTATGGATCATCATATGGAGAATTCTACCTAGAAAATAAAGATTAAATATACTGATGTCCGAATATATAGCCTAATGCTGGCACGATAGTCTGGAACTGTTGTCACAATGTATTGTTCCCAGCAGTTTTTCCTTGCCCTTCCTATTTAATAAAGATCCTTAAATTGATGGGGTGGGAGGCATTTGCCTTAGATTTAGAAATTTGGGGAATCAGAGAATGGCATTTAACTGATGATGGAGTATTTTGGCTGCTAATTTTAATTCCTTTTCTTTCCTTGTGAATTTATTGTTATTATATTATAATTGGCCACACAGTCAGCCAGATGTTTAGACTGGCTTTGGCATTTTTATCCACCTATCAAATCCTCCCAAGGGACTTGGGATAGACAGATGTTGCTTGATAGCGCTAAAGGTATCATCGCAGGATGTAAGCTGTTCCAAGTATAGCCGCCTTTTGCAATTGACTGATGGTGATTTTGTCATTGCTGAAGTGGTGTTCCAGTTGCTTTATGATTGCATCCAAGATGCCTATTGCTATTGGTACTATTCTTTGCTTTCTTTTGCTACTTTGTTCTACTTCTATTTGTAGGTCTTTGTGTTTTGTGATTTTTCTACAGTTCTTTCAATTCTATTCTGCTGTCTCTTCTGTTATCTGTTCACAACAATGTGAAGTCACAGTTGCCTGTTCTTTAGCTGGTGTTGGCTTTCATATACATCTAGTTCTTCCCGAGAACATAGGATGTTATAATATATCGGCATAGTATAGGTGTGGATCCGAACAATGTGGCCTTTTGAAATTGACAATTGGAATTTTTGCCAATGCACAGATTATTATCATTATTTTATTTTTACTTTACCTCTTTATATATAGCTTCCAGCAGCAAACATACTGAATAGTCCTGCCACCCATTTTTCTCACAACAACCTTGTGAAGTGGATTGGTCTGAGAGAGAGTGACTGACACAAAATAACCCTGTCATTTTTCAGGCTTAAAGCAGACCTAAACCTCAGTCTTCTGACTTCTGGGATACACCAAAGTGGCTCTCATTTATATGGGTCAAAGCTGGTTTGAAAATTAAGATTCAATGTATTAGAGTAGCTCAGAACTAGATCCTTCATTAAATATGTACCCCAGATGACTTTGGCTCTCTATTTAGTTTTCACATGTTTTGTTGATCCTCCCCAAAAATTTTAAGAGGAATGTTTTGTGTTATGCCTTAAGCATTTAGAAGAGAAGTAGAACATATATCTAATCAAAAAGGGAAAAAAAGTCTTCTTGCTTGTTTCAACACCTCTGAGCTAGGTTAGGAAATTGTTATTACCAGTATTTTATCATAACCAGATAATTAATGGAGCAAAGATCTGAATCTGAGTTTTTTGCATCAAAATTTTACAGTCTTCCTAAATTCTAGCTCAGTATGATGCTCACATAACAGAAAGTAGTTCCATTCATCTTGGACATTCAAATACATTGGTTTAGGGTTAGGGCACCAGCTGGCTTTCCAAATGATGATTTTAAACTGAAGATCATGAAAATACAGCCAGATCTAATCATAGTTAGCATCAAATGTAACAGTGAAGTTGACCTTGAACATTTTGCTTTCTGAAAAAGGAATTCCACATATATCAGCCAAGAGAGCTGTATTTTAACTTTCCAGTATTGATCAGAAAAACATCAGAGCTGACAGGCAGGCAAGATTACGTACATGAACCAATGGCTGCTGTTGGGTGAAACATAGCTGACTCACTCTGCTGGATCAGATAGGATTGGCTTTGTGATTTCACTGAGCCGGTAAACCAGTGTCAGGTATATCTAGCATACAACAAACTAGTTTGTAAGTACAGGTTGTTCCTCAACTTACAATCACAATTGAGCTCAAAATTTCTCTTGCTGAGCAAGACAGTTAAGTGACTTTTGCTCCATTTTACGACCTTTCTTTCTTACAGTTATTAAGTAAATCACTGCAGATGTTAAGTTAGTAACACAGTTGTAAAATGAATCTGGCTTCCTTATTGACTTTGCTTGTAAGAAGGTTGCAAAAGCTGATCATATGACCCAGGGATACTGCAACCATCATATGAGCCAGTTGCCATGTGTTTAAATTTTGATTATGTGACCATAGGGATACGACAATGGTCTGTGCCATTTCTTCAATGCCATTGGAACTTCAAAAAATCACCAAAGGAAAGGCTGTAAGTTGAGACTACCTATTGATGGGCTTAGTTAATTGAAACATCTAGCCATAACTAATCAGGCAACTATTATTAAAATATCATTTATATCCTAAATATAAATAAGCCTGGTTCTGCTTTATCAAAATTACTTCCTGTTCCATGCTGAAGGGCATCCCTTACCCAGGCACACTCAATTCTAGAACATACATTATAGTTTTCAAATGTTTATGAGTGGTGTGCAGTTGGGAAAAAAATCATTGGTGTATGAGAAGAAAAATAATAGTTTGGAAACAAGGTGTGTGTGAAGGGCCTTTAATTCTTCGTCCTCACCCCCATATTCTGCTGGAAAGTCTTCGGTTAAATGAACTTTTGGATATCATAGGATCAGAATCCTCCAAATTTTATTAGTTTAGGGTGAGGATGAGGACTATAATGTTTACTATCTCATGCCTTGGACCTTCTTCGTGGTGTCTCATGATGGCTATCTTTTTTTGTTTTCAATGTACATGCCAAGGCAAGCCATGTCACATTATGTTTTGTTTGTCCCTAGTTTTTGGCAAAGCCTCATTAGACTCAGTGGGACATGCTCTGCGTGTAACATAGAAAATATTAGTCTGCAAGATTTCTGTAATAAATTAATAGCCTTTTTAAGAACTGGAAGATTGTTTAACTTTTTGCAGCAATTCCATAGTGACTTTAGAGGTAGACCTGCATATTTGTTCAGTATTCCATTAAGCTAATGTGAAAGAATAAACAAGGGATTTCATGAGGAAAAACAAATGCAAGTAATAGGAAGATATTGGTGGATGGAATATAAGTGGCAGAAAATTAAAGCTAGGACAAAGCAGGCTGTTAATCTTTTTCCTCTGATCAACTTGCCCCTGAAAATGTTCCCAGAAAGGAACATGATAAGCACCGAGGAGAAATGAATTAAGAGTGGACATTTACAAGAAAAAAAAGGACGGTTGCAAAAGGATTAAACATTTTCCATGTTGCAGGTTGATTCTCCCACACAATACCGTCTCCGCTTTGCTGACTTGGATCGATTCTATGTCAGTCATTTAAATGAGTTTTGATCTAGTAAAGCTGTAACAACATGTCCATGAATAAAATGTGCTCCAGTAAGAGAGGAGGTGGAGGCATTGATTGGCACAGTTGGCTTCTTCATTTTGTTTAAAAACATTCTGCTTAAAGAATGCGGATCATGTTTTAAAATTGCTTTCGTCTAAATACCGAAACCCAAGGAAAAACATGGTCACATGGGATAGTATGATTTTAATTAATACTTTGCAGTTACAACAACTAGATTAGCCTGAGATATTTCTGAAACCAAATACAACTTTTCCTTTTCCTAGACAGAAGCTGGCTGGACTTAGTGGACTAGCATTTCAATCTTTGCTCAGGCCCAATTTCTGGAAAGCAGAGTGCATCATCCTGGGGCAGTTGGCTAATTTAAGGGGCCCAAATTAGATTCTAATTTCAGGTATTTCTGACCTTAATGTGATCGATCAGATTAGCATCTCAGTACACTTCCTAAAAAAGATACAGTGACTTCTTAAAACACAGTCTGAAAATCAAGCCTTATTTCATTGAACAATGATGTAGAATTTGCTTCTGTTGAACCTCCTGTTTCTTCCCATGGTCCTAGGAACCCATGGGCCTGAACTGGAAATTTGTTTACTATAACGGAAGATAATTGAATGAAAAAAACCCACATTTTTTTTGTCTTTCACAATGTATTTCCCTGAAGTATGTGTCCTGATCAATTTATATCACACAGACTTGCTGGAAGAAAAAAAAAAACTTTGGAAGGGAAAGCATTTTCCTATATTCCACCCCCCCCCGCCCCCCGATCCATAGGAAATGTAAATATTTCTGCCGAGTCCAATAATAAAATTCCTTGAAAGAATCCATAGCATAATGTTCTAAGATCTTGATGAAAGCCTTGTTAAAGCTACTTATTTCTCCAGTTGCTATTCTTCCGCATGTTTCTATGAGAAATTCAAACATACTGTAGAATTTTCTGCCTACCTACGTGGATAATTTTATCTGGAGACACATGTTGTTAGCTTTTGTGAAATGCCAGTTGTAGTTAGTATAATATGATTGTAATATTACTGAGCACTGTTTAGGTTGTCCTGCAGCCTGGCTGATGTTTAATTGCATAAATGTAGTAACAGGAAGCTTGGATCATGATGTTTTAACTGTGTACCTTGTTATTTGTTCTGGAAATAATTAGGAAAGAGGTTTACTTGCAATAAAGATAAGGATAAAACGTATTAAACAAAAGCTAATGACAATGAATGTCTACGCTGACTCAGGCCCCGTATGATTTAATCTGTAATGATGCAGAGCTTAATTTTTAGCCAGGACTCTAGCCAAGAATATTATTTATTTCACTAGCAGTTTTCAGCTGCCTGGTTATCCGAATTAAAATGTGAAATACAGTTTCCATACACATTACATCTTGCTCTTTGCAGTTATTTTTTTTATTCTTGCCCAAGGAACCTTGATCTGCCTTACTATTCAAGATCTTTTTCCTGTCCTCCTCCTGCCATGTCATGTAACTTTTGCTCTTAAAACTCACATGAAATTATTTGCAGGTCCAGCCCTGACATTTTTTCCCCCTTGTCCAGCAATCATGTAGAAAACATTTCTCTCTTTCTGTGCATTCAGGATGTTTACAAATATTCAGTACAACCACATCAACCTAATAAATTGGATTGTAGGATTTCTTTGCTTTGCTTGCAATTCATTGAAACAATTAGTTTGGTTTATATATGCAACTCATCAATATAATATGATTAATTTTATTGATGAGTTGCATACATAGACCAAATTAATTGTTTCTAGTAGGTGGCAATGTCTAAGCCCACACCTACTCAGAGAATTGATACTGTATGCACATGATGTTCATGAATGAGAAATTAAGGATAAATGCACATGATTTAATAGAGATTTTAAAATGTGCATTTGATACATTTGACTTTCATTTTCCATTTAGGGGCGCTATCAATTCTCTGGCCAGTTTACTAGACATACATTTTTGAAAGTTAGCAATCTTAAGTAATTCAATTGACCAGGGAAATGGGCATAAACACGAATGATCCTAGCTTTAAATAAGAGTGAATAGGCTTGAATTATCAACATTTTGCATTAATATGAAGACTGATTGCTGGCTGTGATAAGACCTGTATATGATGGAAGCAAAGCATGCAAGGAAATAAAATGGATGTTTAGCCTATAGTTCAATACTGACCAGATAAAACTGTGTGATATCTCCTTCATTGTTTAACGTATTTGCAGAAACTTTATTCAAACATTTTTATGGAGACATTGGTTGGGATTGTGAGAATTTGTATGCTGTATATTGGCTGTGAACCCGAGTGATCTGCAGCATATGTTAGATTATATGATAAAATGAAGGTACGGAATTAAAAATTAATACAGCAAAGACCAAGTTAGTTGCTTTTCACATGGAAAGTTTAATGAACAATTACAACCAGTTACAGGAAGTAAATAAATATATACCGTATATACTCGAATATAAGACGATCCGAGTATAAGCCGAGGTCCCCAATTTTACCCCAAAAAACTGGGGTAAACTGGGGACTCGAGTATAAGCCGAGGGAGGGAAATGAGGCAGCTACCGGTCAGGGAAAGCCTCCCTCCCTCAGCCGAGAAGGCTGGCGGCTCCCCCGCCCCGCCCTCTCACTGCACCAGCAGGGCTTCCCCGCGCTAATGCAAAAGCCCGCCAAGTTTGCACCATCCGGTATAATGTGAAAAAAAGAAGGGAAAAAAACTGAGATAAGCCGAGACTCGAGTATAAGCCGAGGGGACGTTTTTCAGCACAAAAAACGTGCTGAAAAACTCGGCTTATACTCGAGTATATACGGTATGTACTACTTGTAGTGTTTTTTAATACTAAAATAATACCGGAAAATGTTGATAGAAAGATTGTGGATAATACTTTGTCTATTGCAATAATTGAATGTTTGCAAAAGAAACAAAATAGCTATTGTTTTAGATAATTTTATTATTTATTTACTTCTAACACACACACTATATATATATATGAAGTGAAAATAGATGTAAAAATATAAAAGTTGAATGGCGTAAGATGGGTTACTTAAGACTATGAAATAAGACTAGATAGGATCAAAAAGAAATGAGTGATGAATATGAACTAAGTACAAAATATGAAAAATGCATTAATTTGGTCATATAAAGATAATTAATGAGGGTAAAATAGCAAAATAAATAATAAAGATTAAATAGGTCAAGAGGAGAAAAAAACAGAAATTTGTGGTTGAATGACATTGATAAAATTCTCAAAGGGAAAGAGGTAAGGTTTATAAAACAAAAGATAGTAATGACTTATACTGTATGGGTAATTGGAAGGAAGGATGGTTTACAAGGCCAGAAAGATATGGAGAGGTATAGTGAATGGTTGATCTAAACCAGATTTAATTGGATTTCTTTCTCTTTTATCTGATGCTTTAATTTTTTTTTGCGTAATACTCTATTATGGGTATTTTTTTATTCTTTGAATAAAGTTGTTATTCTAAAAATAAATAGTGTGATGGATATGTATGTCTGTATTTATGTTCTTGGTTTAATAATTTAATTGCCAATATTTTATTTTCTTGTCATATCTTCTTTACCAGTGGTTCTAATCAGAGGTGGGTTTCAGCAGGTTCTGACCAGTTCCGGAGAACCAGTAGCAGAAATTTTGAGTAGTTCGGAGTACCGGTAGTAAAAATTCTGACTGGCCCCACCTCCATCTATTCTCTGCCTCCCAAGTCCCAGCTGATTGAGAGGAAATGGTGATTTTACAGTATCCTTCCCCTGGAGTGGGGAGGGAATGGAGATTATATAGTATCCTTCCCTTGCCACCCCCACCAAACCATGCCATGCCCACCAAGCCACCCCCAAAGAACCAGTAGTAAAAAAAATTTGAAACCCACCACTGGTTCTAATGCAAGTAAAAATAAAGGAGAAAAAGGACATCCCTTCATTGTTATACATTTTGTGATAGAAATCTGTTTATAATTATCTTTTTATTTGTTATTTGTAAATACTCTGTACCCATGTAAGAAAATTCATAGCACAATTCATCTTTGCAAGCTAATAAGAGGCCATTCTGTTGGAGAGTAACCATCCTGGCTGGGGGTGGGGGTAGGGGGGCTCAAGCACAGAATTAGCCTGGACTCGCTACATTAACACAAGAGAGAAGTGTCTGACTTGCCTTGAATGCCTTTGAGCCTTGTCTAGTAGTTGCGAAAGCTGCCAGTTTAGGGAGATTCCTGTGTAATGGGCAGAGAACAATAAAAAAGCTTGAACTTTACACGTGTGGATCTATTGTTCACAGCTGACACATTCCAGATTGGCAAAAGCATTTTCTGCATCTAAAAAAACATGGCCACTTTTTAATTTATTGGTTATAGCATTCAAAATATGTCTAATATTATATCTATCTATCGATCGATCTATCATCTCTCTCTCTCTCTGTCTCTCTCATCTCTCATCTAAATCTCTCTCTCTCTCTCTCTTTCACCCTCTCTCTCTCTCCATATATATATATGTGTGTGTGTGTGTGTGTGTGTGTGTGTGTGTTTTCTGAGGTTTTCGCGGGTGTTTGTATGTAGGTCTTTGGTTATTCGGGTTTTCTCCTGCGTAAAATTGGAAGTGTCTTGGTGACGTTTCGACAAAGTCTCATTCATCATCTTCAGGCTTCAGCTTCGTGCTTCTGGGAGCAATGTTCCCAGCATTGTTCCCAACATTGCTCCCAGAAGCACGAAGCTGAAGCCTGAAGATGACGAATGAGACTTCGTCGAAACGTCGCCAAGACACTTCCAATTTTACGCAGGAGAAAACCCGAATAACCAAAGACCTACATACAAACACCCGCGAAAACCTCAGAAAATATATATATATGTATTCAGAACAAATCTAGTCTAATCAAGGGGTCTTATTGCCAGGCTGAGTAGTACAATTTCCTAGCCTGATAGTGCTGGGGAATTTTACCTCCCTGTCTTGATAATAGTAGTTTTCATATCCATGTTGTTTCACAGATATCTCATAGGTTATTGTAATTCTGAATCATCTTGGCAGTCATATGTTGGACCTAATGTTCACCTTGGGACATGATCTTAAAATGGAAGATGGTACAATCAGTTCTTTGCCATGGTCAGATTACTTTCTCACCAAGCAGTATCTCAGTGCCATTCTTGCCATTACAAGGGTGGTTAGACTGATGAAGATGGCCTCCCAAATGCTTGATGGAGCCAGATACTTTTTCTGAGAACATTATGGAATTCTCCCAGTGAACTGATGGGCAGTTCCAATATGCATCCAACTGCTTCCTAGAATAGTGAGAAAGTCAGGATGCTAGAGGTACTTGCTCCCAGATAGTCCTTCCTCAGTCAAATATCCTAGGATGCATCTGAAATTATTAAGGAGTTCTGATAATTGAAGTATGGAACCCCAAAGACCAAAAGTGAAGTTAACCATTGCAGATATAAGTCTATACTCAAGTTCATACTTGATGTTCCCTACCCTTCCTGGATTGTTCAGAAGACTTGGTGGGGAGGTGATTAGCTACATCTGAGAGATGGTAAATGACTCTTAGAAAGTGAGATGCTGCCAACTGTGCAAGGAACAGTGGTCCTCTTCTCTCTCAAATAAGCTATTTTTCAATTTGCCTATATGACCAATGTCAGACTATCTTCCTTTCTTAGGAAAGGTATTGAAGAAGATTATTGTGTCTCAGCATCAAAATATCCTAAATGAAATGGGCTGACCAGGCTCTTTTCAGACATGATTCTTCCCCTTTTTAGATAGTATTCATGGATGACTATCAATGGAAGATGGGGGAGGGGTGTTTAATACTACTCTTGGTCCTTTTAATTTTTTAAGTGGCTTTAGATAACATTGATCATAATATTTTACTAGATTGCTTGAGGGACATGGGGTGGCAGTTGGCAGTTGAAGACACTGTTCTGTGTTGGTCTATTCTATTCAGATCTGTACAGGGAATGTCTCTGAGCAGTTGTGTATTAATTTATGCAGCGAAAGTGCAAGTTGTATCTCCAAGTGTAATATGACCAATGGATCTATGTCTTTCAATATCAGTCCCTAAGTACTTAGCTAAATACTAAAAATGTATATCCCACACTGGATATGCATAGTAGATTATGGTCCATGACCTTAAGTGAGGAGGTTTTTATGTTGCAGTGGATTTATTTGAGGTGATAATAATAATTGTAATTCATTGACAACCTCTGTTCTCCTACTAAATATGGCATTTTAATTCCAACTTTTAATAAAAGTCTAAAAAGTACCGTAATTTTTTTACTGATCTACTATATCCTTCTAACGTGGACTTTTATTTGAACAAGATGGAATTGTTTGATTTCAGTACCCAAATCAGCCAAGGCCATTCTCATAAACATATTTCACTGAGCTATTGTAAAATGGTAGGAGATTACAGAGCCATGTGCTTAAATTACTAGACTTTTAGTGGCATTTTATGTTTGGTAATTTCATAGAGTCTGTATAGCAGATCTTTAGAAACTGCACTTCTAAGTGAGTCTGAAACAAATCTTTAATGTACCGGTTACTGACCTGAAATGCTCCCTCGTACAACAGTTGCATGCCACAGCACACTTAATCCAAATAACCCCTAACCATCCCTATCCATTTCCTACTCTTTTGAAAGTGCCCCATGCTCCTTTGCACCAAGAGAGTACTAGCAAGTCTTTCACGTACCTAACGCTCCTGTTCTACTCCATCTACCTACTTGGTTCTGCTGTCACCTCCCCCCTTCCAGCTGTCTCCTCCATATTTACTAATCTTTTCCTCCAGATTTCAACCAGCATGATTCCCTCAGTTCTGCCATCTTCCAAATTCCCTCTTCCCAACATGGCCACAGTAAGCAGAAGACAAACCACTATATCATCTACCCATCCACCTCTATTCTTCAAAATGATCCATGACAAGTAAAACACATATCAACCAAACAGTGTTTTAGTGTAACACCGGGAGATGTTATGGTCCCTGTTCATAATGAGGCTGGTAGAATGCACACCAGCAATGCAGACAATATATCTGAAATTCAGAATACATAGTCAAGAATAGAATTATTAGGAAGATTGGGCAGCATACAGTATTCATGGTACTCATATCTCTTCCCCATGTTTTACCCATGAACAATGAAAACCACAAGAGAGGAATGAATGGTGGGCACCTTCCAGTGGTTGATTCCCTAAAACCAGAAGTTTTTCTGGAAAATCTGTTGCCCTATATTACAGCCATTCCCTGAGATGATACTACCTGTACAAATTTCAGTGACAATCTGGGCATATCTTCCAATATTACATTCCATTTGCTCTCATGGAAGTTGAGAAGAATATTGATGATACCATGATTTCAGGACCATGTTGGATTTGACCATGCAAGATGTAGAAGGATATCAACTTGCCTTCATTTGCCAGAATACATACTGTTAACTACTTAATATGGTTGTGAAAGAAGGAAGATCAATGGTTTAGAATGGAGGGAAATACTGTTGTAGGCCACATCTGATAGCATCTCTCTTTATTTCCAAAGTCTAAGGGGTGCCTCAGCAGTCTGTCCGAAATCTTGGCAGGCCCATTCAAGTATGTGGTATTCTTCAGCCTTCCCACAGGCAGGAAGAACCAAAACATCTCAGTGTCATTGTCAATTGGACAGTCCCAAATACATTTGGGTAGATGCATGTGTATTGCCCTTGGCTTCTCCATGATCTGAAGAACTGTAGTGAAAATTTCTGAAGTAAATCGTTTCCTCTGAGGCTAAGATGTGAATATATACAACCCCACTCAAGGAAAACCCAAATTGTTGAAGCCTCTGATGATTTACTTTCTCATTCTTACCTTTCTGACATCCGACAGGTATAGTTCACTCAAGACAAAATAATCTTGCAGAAGATCTCCCAAGATGTATATTTTCTCAAAACCTGGCACTTAAGGGGTTTAATCAGTTCTGAATTCCTGCTTGTTCTTGGGTAGAACCAGAACTTCTCCATGGGAACATTGGTGTCTTCTCATCAGATCGTGAGGGCAACCTCTGAAGCAACCAGACTGAATTTTACAGGAAACCTGCTAGCAAGGATGTGTTGTGGTCCATCAGTAGCCTACAGAGCTGGCAACAAGCCGGAGTTGGACAGCGATGAGGCTGAGGTGAGGCCAGGGCCATCGGGAAGTGAGGTGTGGACTCCAGAGCCTCTAGAGACTGGATAGTAGTGAGGCAGAGGAACAGGCTTCTCCTGTTCCTAATGCACGCATGAGAAGAGCTGCCAGAAGGCAAGAGCAGCTCAAGCAGAGAGGACAACTCAGGAGTAGGACCAAGAGATGATTGGCCCCTCCCATAAGGCTTAAAACAGACCAGCACCAGCGTTTGAGCTTCTGCCAGAAAACAACGTTGTAGCTGTGTCTTCTGCTTCGTCTTCTGCTTTACCTTCTGCTTTGTCTACGATCTTTGTTTTTGTGGCTTCTGGACATTTGCCAGGAAAGGGCTTTAGCAATTTGTGTTGGGAGGCATTTGTTTTACTTTGAGTTGAACGACGCTGGGAATGAAGTAATCCCAGCTGTTCAAATAAAATTTGTTTGTTTTTTCACGGACTGAGTTTCTCACTACCTACTTGGGCCTGAGTCACAACAGGATGAAATTGTAGCAGGCACTAGCAAGTGAATGGAAAAAAGGTCATAATCATGAGAGAAAGTAGCATCTGAAACAGTTAACCAAATCGGAGAGCCCTCACTGTTACATAACCAACAGCCACCTCCCTCCACAGGAATCTTTCCTTCTCATGAGTCAAGACAGAGATCTGACTGGAGAAACAGTTTTATGGATGGGGCTTTGTAAAACTGGATGGGGATGCTCAATTATCATTATTAAACAGGGGCCATGTGTAGCAATGCCTGTGCTCCATCTGTGTGTATTTTAATGGATGGAAAGAGCTTTGCTGGAAAATGGCCTGTTTTCCCAGGCAAAGTTGGCATGGAGTGACACTGGTCCCAAAAGAAGGCTGGATGCTGCTGTTTTGTTCCAGACAGATTGCTATTCAGAGTGATTTAGCATGTCAGAGTTTCTGAGCTTGGCCTCGAGGGGCTGTGTTGTGGGAACTTATCATTTAGTTGCTTTGCTGGCTAAGTACTTACTGGAGGAATATTTGCTGGCAGCCTGACAGGAAGGGTTGGAGCACTGCAGCCAATCAGAGTTGGGAGTTCAGTTCTGCAGCTGCTAGCCTTTCCAGTGAGGTTTATACTAGCACATTTTTTATTTTTATTAATATCAGCTCCTGTAGGTATTTGGCTGGCTCTAATTGGGAACTGTATGCAGAATTTGGGGGCCTTAATGCAGGGGTGAAATCTAAAAATTTTCCCTACCGGTTCTGTGGGCGTGGCTTAATTGGTGGGCGTGGCTTGGTGGTCAGATGGCTTGGTGGGCGTGGCTAATAACAATAAATAATAAAAATAATAAACAAAGTATAAAAAAACAATAAGAGGTACCAAAAACCAACTTTCACACTTTACACACACACAACACAACTGACTCACACACAATGTAAAAGCAGCTGCACTTCACACTTCACATAGCCACAAAAAGCTCAAAAACCAACTTTCACACTTTACACACACACAACACAACACAACACAACTGACTCACACACAATGTAAAAGCAGCTGCACTTCACACTTCACACAGCCACAAAAAGCTCAAAAACCAACTTTCACACTTTACATACACACAACTAACACACACACACACAACAGCTTTCTGAGATTTTGTGTGTTTGTGTAGTTAGAGTGAAACACTACAGAAAGACACCAAATCTCAGAAAGCTGCACAAATATTTTATTTATTTTATTTTATTTTATTAATATCAGCTCCTGTAGGTATTTGGCTGGCTCTAATTGGGAACTGTATGCAGAATTTGGGGCCTTAATGCAGGGTGAAATCTAAAATTTTCCCTACCGGTTCTGTGGGCGTGGCTTAATTGGTGGGCGTGGCTTGGTGGTCAGATGGCTTGGTGGGCGTGGCTAATAACAATAAATAATAAAATAATAAACAAAGTATAAAAAACAATAAGAGGTACCAAAACCAACTTTCACACTTTACACACACAACACAACTGACACACAGTAAAAGCAGCTGCACTTCTCACTTCACATAGCCACAAAAAGCTCAAAAACCAACTTTCACACTTTACACACACACAACACAACACAACACAACTGACTCACACACAATGTAAAAGCAGCTGCACTTCACACTTCATACAGCCACAAAAAGCTCAAAAACCAACTTTCACACTTTACATACACACAACTAACACACACACACACAACAGCTTTCTGAGATTTTGTGTGTTTGTGTAGTTAGAGTGAAACACTACAGAAAGACACCAAATCTCAGAAAGCTGCACAAATATTTTATTTTATTTTATTTTATTTTATTTTATTTTATTTTATTTTATTTTATTTTATTTTATTTTATTTTATTTTATTTTATTTTATTTTATTTTATTTTATTTTATTTTATTTTATTGTGGACCTAAAATCCCAGAGTTCCTCAGCTAGCAAAGCCAGCCAGTTGATCACCAAGGAAATAGATTAGCTGAGCGATTGATGCTGTCTGGCTGAAACTGAAACTGCTTTCGGGCTGTGGCCATGCGTTCCTCAGTAATGAGGTAAGTGCCTTAGAATCTCTACTCTTACTTGTAGAAAACATGTTTTCTACAAGTAAGAGTACAAGTAAGGTTCTGCTGTTTTTTACTTTTAAAGGCCTGTTTCGGCTGAAGCAAAACCGGCTTTTAAAAGTAAAAAAACCCCAAACCTCTGCAGATGGTGGGGCTCAGCAGAGGCAGGGGGGGCGGGGCCAGGGATTTTTGCTACCGGTCCTCCGAACCAGCAGCCGCCATCGCTACCGGATCGCACGATTCCATCCGATCCGGGAGCATTTCACCCCTGCCTTAATGTGATATAGAGCTGAATACAAATGGACTTTCAAAGTATTCTACCCAAGTTTTTGGACCAAGAAATATATCTAACACAGTGATGGCTAACCTTTTCTGGACCGAGTGCCCAAAGCATGCACGCGCGAATACATGCGTGCGCAAACCTCCAAAATACAATATATGTGTGGGCCCTGTGCATGCAACCCACCCCCTCACATATGCGTGCCCACCGCATGTCCCCTGGCCCCCTGTGCATATGTGTGTGCCCCCCCCACAGGGCCCTGTCCCCCATGCGTGCATGGCAGAGACCCAAAGACCAGCTGGCCAATGGGAGGCGTGCACGCATGCATGGCGGAGCTGAACTGGGGCTACAGCTTGCGTGCCCACAGAGAAGGCACTGCGTGACACCTCTGGTACGTGTGCCATAGGTTCGCCATCACAGACCTAACATATCTTTAGGAATTCAACTGGCAGTCTCTTTATATCTAGATCAGGGGTGTCAAACTCGATTTCATTGAGGGCCACATCAGAGTTGTGTTTGACCTCAGGGTGGGTCTGGCAAGGATGGGCATGATCAGCTTGATGTCACTTGTGTCGGGCACCTGTGATGGCCCGAGTGCTTTGCCAGTGAAAACAGGCTCCCAAGCTCCATTTTCAGCTGTGACAGACTCCTATAACTCTCTGCCAGCAAGAATGGAGCTTGGGAGGGCTGTGTGTTCATTAACAGAGGCGCTGTGGGCTGGTCTTTTGCTGTTTTCAGATCTAAGCACCCTGTGGGCCAGATATGGCCCGCAGGCCTTGAGTTTGACACCCCTGATCTAGACTGAACAGTGGGAAAGCATCTTGTCTTTTGCCTCAGCTGGTTATTTTCCTTTCTACTTCTTTTTCATTTACAGGTGGTCCTCAACATAGAACCATTCAGTTAGCAACTGTTCCAAGTTACTACAGTGCTGAACACATGGTGGTTATGATTGGTCCTTGGAATTATCCCAGCATTCCCTGCAGTCATGTTATTATGGTCTGAGTGCTTGGCAATCCATTTGTACTTATGACCAGTTGCCAAGTGCCCTATGATCATGGGATTGCCATTTGCAACCCTCCCTGCTGGTTTCCCAGAAAGTCAGAGGGGGAGCCAGCAGGGAAGCTCCCAGCCCCTCTGCACTTGCACCAAGTCAGCTACTCACATACCCCTCTGCACCCTCCCCAACTCACATGATGCCCCTAAGGCACCTTGTTGCACCCTCACAATCCTCCTTGACCCACACTGCACCTCTTGCGCATCCCTTTGTCTCTACCCCCAGACTTGTCTGACCTTCCCTCCCACCATACTCTCCCTGTGCCACACCTCTTGTGTACCCTACTCAACCCTCCCCCACATCCCTGTGTACCTTTTGCTCACCCCTCACCTGGCTAGAGTCATTTATCAGCCTGCAAGCCTGGGACTTACAACTTCCTGCCAGCTTCCCACTGACTTTGGTTGTGGGGAGCAGCAGGAAGTTGTCTCTCCTAAAACCATGAGACTGAGTTAACAACAGCAACCAGGACTCCAAGGATTGCCATCGTTGAATGATATGGTCACATTTTATGATCTCATCACTTGCCAATGTAAATTTTGGCCAATTGTAAGTCGACTACCTGTAGGCATATAGAAATATTTTTAAAAAGAAAATAATCCACTCCAGACATATATCTCTTTCCATTTATGACTGTATGACTATAACTTGTTGCTGGCAATCCTTATGATTTATATTGATATATTGACCATCAATTGTGTTGTAAATGTTGTACCTTGATGAACGTATCTTTTCTTTTATGTACACTGAGAGCCTATGCACCAAGACAAATTCCTTGTGTGTCCAATCACACTTGGCCAATAAAATTCTATTCTATTCTATTCTACAAGGAAAATGCTGGTTATGCTTGGAACAGGAATGATGGGAAGGTTAAGTGTCCTATTTAGATGTGTGTGTGTGTGTGTGTAAGAAGACTGTTATTTTAAAATAGATTGAACTAGCATAAATACACAATGAGAGAGAATTGGCAAAAGAATAGAAAGAGTGAGTGCAGAAGAATACAAAATTAAATCCCGTTGATAACTAGGATATAATGTTTTTAAGTAGTTGCTCAGGAGTTTAAAACTTCACTCAGAACATCCTGGAAAAGATTTCTGGGCAGAAAGGAGCAAAGAGAATAACTGCCAATGTGGAAATCACCTGTTTGGGCAAGGCAGAAAAACTTCAGAGGATTGCATTTCTGCTCCAGATGATCTCTCCTTCCAGAAAAAGATGAGCAAGAGCCAAATAGACAACATAATGACAATGATGTCGCCTAAAAGTCCAATGAAAGTTTAATGATGGACCTTTATAAATGCAAATGGATTGTGAGTGGACAGATCTAATTAGGAACCTGGAGAGAATATTTCCCTGGTTTTTATTTATGACTCTGTACATCTGAAAAAAAGGAGGCAAGCTAAACCAGGTTCCCAACAGGCAGCTTCCTAGGGAGGGGAAATGCAGCACTGAGCTATTTCTCTGATTCCTTTGTAGGACTGGATCATTCAGTCCTACTCAGTCTGAGATTAATCGTTTGGCCCACTCCCTTCTTGAAATAGATGTTGTTAAGATTAGGCAGTAAATGACACATTGTTGAAAACATTGTCGTTTTGCACTTTTTTGCCCCTATCTTGCACAGCTTGAAAAATGTGGGAGGAGGGAAGTATCCTCTTCCAGCCAAGAGGTCCATTCAGACCTCCTGCCTGGGTGTCCTCTTTTGTTCTAACGGAAAAAAGACACTACTAGCAGTCTTATATATAGTACACACTTATTCTGCTTTTAAGGCTAGAGCAGTTTTCAGTGGATGCGTGTCTAATGCCTTTTTTTTCAAAGCTATGTTAGCATTCTGTCCAGTGGTGTAATCGGAACCAGTTTGCCACCACTTTGCTGGCTGTGCATGCATGCTGTGTGCCAAAGGGAGGCTTGGGAAGGTAAGTAGAGCTGCGAAGGGGGGGATCAGCTGTGCCGCGTGATTTAGATTCACTAGAAAGTAGGATTTCCTGCTTTCTAGCGATTTTAAATCGCGCGGCACAGCTGATTGTCGGAAATATATTTGGAGGAATTGGGGTTTTTTTTACTACTGGTTCAGCCGAACCAGTAGTTTTTATCACTACCGGTTCTCCTGAACAGATGCGAACTGGTAGCATTTCACCACTGATTCTGTCTCTTTGGAAGTTATCTTTTTGATTTGATACCTTTTTGAGATCTCAAACCGTTTTGAGACTCAAGGCCAGCCTTGTTAATTTCAGCAAGAGAAGTATATCAACCTGTATCAGTTCCTTTGATATCTAGGATTCTGGAATCTTATCAAGAATATCAAATGCTAGAAATCATTTATTTCATGTTCTACAGAAATTTTGCTTCCTGTTTACATAGCTTAAATGCCATTTACCCTTTTCTGGTGAACTGATGGTCAAAGAAGATATTAAAAACTCCTTTATTTTAGCAATATCTTTTCTCCTTTGTATTATGAAAGTAGTATTTCCTATCCAAAATTCATATTTAATACTTACCTTAGAAGTTTGGAAAATGTTGCTTTTGACCTTATATCTCTTTCCCATTCCTTGATCATTCTCTTTTGAAGTCTCAGCAGTCAGCATACATTTGTTTAATAGGAAAAAAAAGAGAGTTTTTTTTTTAAAAATAGAGAAATAGAGAACCTTGAACCCTAACTAGGTCATACAAAAGGATTTGTGAGGAATTCCAACTTGATTCAAAATCAGTCGGATCCAATTATACTTTTGATTTGAACTTTGAACTTGATGAAGCTCATTGAAACTCTGGCATAAATTCCTTTAAAATTAAATTCTATTTCATGGAATTGCCAACATTGCTATAAAGAAAATCATAGACTTCCACTTCTCCATGGTTGAATTATCTAAATTTAACTGCATGGATTGGGATAATATTGTTTACAAATTGGTTTATCTTATCATGTTAGGTAGCAATGCCCAGTTAAATCAGTTCTTTGCTTCATATTTTATGAAGAAATTGTGAAATTCATGCAGCTATTGTTTGCAATGAATCTGCTGTTGGGCTTTTCGTCCATATTCCCTAAAGCAATTAAACTGATTCAACACAGGTTAATTAGGTGCCACATTTGTTATAAAAAAACACTGAAAAATTACAACACATCTTAACTGCATTGTAGCATTTAAAAGAATGGAAAGTTGTTCTGAAAAATTAACAGCAATAGAAACATACTTTAAAAGCCAATCAAAAGCTAAAGTTCAGTTCATCAAGCTTGACTACAAGGACACGATCAGTTCTTGGCAACAGTATGAATATTATTTGCTATTGTCTTCTTCAGGAATGAATTTTCAGTTTCTATTTATTCTGCCACACTAGTAGTCTCCCATCCAAATATTCACCAAACCTGATTCTGCTTAGCTTTTGATCCAAAATCAAAGGCTGAAGGCTGCCTCAGTCAAATTCTTTATTTTTTATTATTATCTGAGACTCACAATGGATTTCATACTCACAAAACCATCTGCTAAGAATTAAGCAATGTTTCTTTAAGGAGCAGCTTTCTGTGATCTCTCTCTCACACACACACCCGTCTTTACAAATAAGGAGGGAGAAGCAATTTCTAACACAGGAAGAAGCAATTTCCCCGGCGCTATGGATTACAAAAAAAACCAAATGGAGGAAATGGAGACCAAGAGGTAATAGGGCAGGTATTTTAAACAGGCTAAGGAATAGGAGAAATAAAACCCCTCTGCCTTCAATTTTCCTAACCAACTTACATTCACTTGCTAATAAGATGGATGAAATACTCCTTTTAAACAGATACAATTCTGATTTTTACAATTCAGCAGCCCTATGCTTCTCTGAAACCTGGTTAAATGAATCAATTGAAGATAGCAGCCTGCATATCCCAGGGTTTCAGATTCAATGATCAGACAGAATTGCAGAAACATTTGGTAAAAAGAAGGCAGGAGCCATTACGAACTCTAGCTGACCAAATTATAGAGACTGAAGCCAGATATCCTGATTCACTGGCCATTATTTTGGGAGATCTAAACAAGGCAAACTTAAGGAAAGAGCTACCAAAATACTTTCAGCATGCCAATTGTCCCATTAGAGCAGGGGTGTCCAAACTACGGCCCGCGGGCCAACTGCGGCCCGTGGGTCAGTTTTTATTGGCCCGCAGCAAATTCTCGGTGGACAGTGGGGTGCGGCCCCCGTCCTGGCCCCCAAGGAAGCCGCCGCTCACCCGGTTGCAGATGCGGAGTGGCTCCGCTGAGGCGATCCCGCCCACCGGGGCTGCGGGCGGCCATTCCGCCACTGGGCTGTAGGCGCCCAGGACGCCATGGCTCCAGCCCGCCCACCAGACAGAGGAAGAGGCGGGCGGGCGGCGACGCCCACCGCCCCCGCGCGGGGCTGCAGCCCCGGAAGCCAGACGGGCGAGGCGCTCTGCTTCCCAGCCCCGCGCGGGATCCTCTCTGGGCGCGGCGCTCTGCACGCGCTCAGGGGGCGCTTACTTGTCGCGGATGATGGTCTGCAGCTCCCGGATCTGGTCGGTCATGGGCAGGGGTTTGAGCTGGGCCGCCGCCGATCCCGGCCAGTCGTGGCGTCGCCGTCGCCCGGCGTGGCCGTGGCCTCCTCGGCGCCCCGTCGCCCGCACAGCAGCCGTTCCCGCCAGCGCGGCGACGCCGGCTGCCGTCGGCGCTGCTGCTGCTGCTGTCCGGCTCAGGCTGTCACCGCTGCCGGGCGGGGTCGTGACGCAGCTGCGAGGCCCGCCCTCGCCGCTCGCCGGCATCCCGGCCTCTGCCCCGCCCGGGCCACCACGCGCCGGTCGCGGCAAGGCATCGCCTCCATGCGCTGCCGGCAGCGCCGCGGCGCCCGCCGCCCGCACAGCAGCCGTTCCCGCCAGCGCAGCAGCATCGGCTGCCGTCGGCGCTGCTGCTGCTGCTGTCCGGCTCAGGCTGTCACCGCTGCCCGGCCGGGTCGGCGCGCAGCTGCCGAGGCCCGCCGCCGCCGGCATCCCGCCTCTGCCCCGCCGGGCCCACCACGCGCCGGTCGCGGCAAGACATCGCCTCCATGCGCTGCCGAAGCAGCCGCCGCGGCGCCCCGCCGCCCCGCCACACGCTCCGCTTTACCTCAGCCGCGGGCCCGTGTGCCGGCCCGTGACATGGCCGAGCTCGCCTGCTCCCATTGGCCGCCGCGCCGCCACTCGGCGTTCGGAGGAGGGCGGTGCCCGCCCACTCGCCCCTAGTTAGCCCCGCCCCTTTCTGGCTTGGGTGGGAGCCGCGTGGCACACCTGAGTGGCTGCGAGGAAGCGGTGCGGGCCTCGCCTGGGCCTCCCCGGAGTCCCCCCATTGGCTGCTGTGTCTCCCTCAGTGGGAAGAGAGTTCATGACGGACGGAAAATCCCAGTAAATACATGCTGGTTGCCAAAAGCTTGACTTTTGATGTAACTGGGGATGCTGCGAAGGTCATAAATGCAAAGACTGGTGGTAAGTCACTTTTTTCAGTGCTGTTGTATTGGTCGCTAAATGAGTGGTTGCAAGCCGAGGATTACTGGTAGCCGCTGTCAGTATTTAGGTCTCTATGTATTTAGGTTTCCATGCCCATAGCCACATCCACTCAGTCACATGAGGAGTTAGCCACGCCCACCAGTCACATGACCACCAAGCCACACCCCAAAATAAGCCACGCCCACAGAACTGGTACAAAATTTTTTAGCCCCCCCCCCCCGGTGGCCCGGGCCTTTGCTTATTTTTCTGTATTTGGCCCTCACTCAAAAAACTTTGGACACCCCTGCATTAGAGGCAAGAATACTGCACAACATTAAAAGATGCTTAGTGGTCTTTACCACGAGCATCTGTGGGACACTCTGATCATTGCATGATTCACCTTGCACCTGCTTACAGGAAAAGACTTAAAACCACAAAACCAACAATTAAATAAGTGAAGACTTGGACTGAGGAGGCAAAGTTAAAGCTACAGGGTTGCTTTGACTGCACTGATTGGAATATTTTTGAAGATACCTTTACAGACATGGATACTGTAACTTCATATGTCAGATTCTGTGAAGACCTATGTGTATTGACCAGGAACTTGTGAATATACAGTAACAACAAGCCTTGGTTCACAGCTAAACTTAAGCAGCTACATCATTCCAAAGAGGAAGCCTACAGAAAAGGTGATAAAATGCTGTAGAATCAGGCCAGAAATGTATTAACAAGGGAGATCAGAGCAGCAAAAAGAAGCTACTCTGAAGAGCTAAAGAATCAGTTCTCAACAAATGAACCAGCAAACATGTGGAAAACTCTTAAAAATATCTCTGGCTATGGCAAACCTCCTTCCCAGGCTGAAGGAAATCAACAACTGGCAGATGACCCGAACGTGTTTTACTGCAGGTTTGAAAAGAAACTACAGCCATCTATCTCCACAACCCCCATCTCAGACACACCAACAACAGCCAAACCTCCTACAACTGACCCCATTTCATTGAGTTCACAACCCCTAGTGATCACAGAAAAGGAAGTGCAGGACCTATTTTACAGACAAAAGCCAGGAAAAGCTTCAGGACCAGACAAGATAACTCCTTCTTGCTTAAAAGGCTGTGCTGACCAATTGGCCCCCATCTTCAACTGAATCGTCAATAAATCACTAGAAATGTGCTATGTTCCTTCTTGCTTCAAATGCTCTACTATCATCTCCGTGCCGAAGAAGCCCACCATCAAGGAACTGAATGACTACAGACCAGTTGCTCTAACAGCTGTAGTCATGAAAACCTTTGAAAGGCTAGTGCTGTCCCACTTGAAAACCATCACAGATCCACTGTTAGACCCAGTGGTGGGATTCAGCCAGTTCGCACCACTTCGGGAGAACCGGTTGTTAACTTTCTGAGCAGTTTGGCAAACTGGTTGTTGGAAGATATCATTAGGGCAGAGAACCGGTTGTTAAATTACTTGAATCCCACCACTGGTTAGACCCCTTGCAATTTGCAGACCGAGCAAATAGATCAACAGGAGATGCTGTTAATATGGCTCTGCACTACATCCTAAAACATCTTGAATCTCCAAAGACCTATGCAAGGGTCCTCTTTGTAGACTTTAGTTCAGCATTCAATACCATCATTCCAGACATTCTTCTAACTAAGCTAAACCAGCTAGAGGTACCTGAACACACTTGTAAGTGGATCACAAGCTTCCTAACAAACAGGAAGCAGCAGGTAAATCTAAGCAGAATCACATCAGATACCTGTACAATTAGCCCAGGGCCCCCCCCCAAGGCTGTGTGCTCTCCCCACATCTCTTCTCTCTATATATCAATGACTGCATCTCTAACGATCCATCTGTTACACTACTGAAGTTCACAGATGACACAACAGTGATCAGTCTCATTCAAGACAATGATGAATCTGCATACAGACGGGAGGTTGAATAACTAGCCTCGTGGTGAGACCGGAACAATCTGGAACTGAACACACTCAAAACCGTAGAAATGGTGGTAGACTTTAGGAGAAACGCTTCCATACTTCCACCTCTTACGATACTAGACAACACAGTATCAACAGTAGAGACCTTCAAATTTCTAGGTTCTATCATATCACAAGATCTAAAATGGACACCTAACATCAAAAATGTCAGCAAAAAAGCACAACAAAGAATGTTCTTTCTGCACCAACCCAGAAAGCTCAAACTGCCCAAGGAGCTGCTAATACAGTTCTACAGAGGAATTATTGAGTCTGTCATCTGCACCTCTATAACTGTCTGGTTTGGTTCTGCAACCCAACAAGACAGACACAGACTTCAGAGGATAATTAGAACTGCAGACAAAACAATTACTACTAACCTGCCTTCCACTGAGGACCTGTATACTGCACGAGTCAAAAAGAGGGCTGTGAAAATATTTACAGACCCCTCACATCCTGGACATAAACTGTTTCAACTCCTACCCTCAAAACGATGCTATAGAGCACTGCACCCCAGAACAACTAGACACAAGAACAGTTTTTTCCCCAACGCCATCACTCTGCTAAACAAATAATTCCCTTAACACTGTCAAACTATTTACTAAGTCTGCACTACTATTAATTTTTTCATCATTCCCATCACCCATCTCCTTCCACTAATGACTGTATGACTGTAACTTTGTTGCTTGTATCTTATGATTTATATTGACTGTTTCCTAATATGATTTGATTGCTTATTTGTACCCTATGACTACCATTAAGTGTTGTACCTTATGATTCTTGATGAACATATCTTTTCTTTTATGTACACTGAGAGCGTATGCACCAGATTCGTTGTGTGTCCAATCACACTTGGCCAATAAAAATAATATTCTATTCTATTCTATTCTTTTTCAGAATCAGCCAAGGTCAGTTAGATGCTATTACCCTCTAGAAAAAAAATATTAAATTTATTATAGTTGACATTTATTTTACTAATTTTAACTGCCAATATACATAAATACATGTTCTGGATAGAAATACTGAACACAAAGGTTCATTTGCTTCTCCTTATTATCAGTGTGTGTGTATATGTGTGTATGTATTTCTTTTTTTTAATTTCTTTTTTCTCCTTGCTTTTGCTTGTGTTTCCTTTTTTAACACTGTAATTTTTACTTTGGTTTTTGTCTTAAAGCTTTTTCCTTAATTTAAAAAAGCAAAAATATATCGTCATAAGGAGTTGTGGAGCAATACTATTTTAGTTTTTTTCTTTTAGTTTTAGTTTTTGTTGAAACTACTTCAGATTCAATTGCAACAATACAAGAGCACACAACAGATTTAAACTTAATGTTAACTGCTCCAATCTTGATTGCAGAAAATATGACTTCAGTAACAGAGTTGTTAATGCTTGGAACACACTACCTGACTCTGTGATCTCTTCCCAAAATCCCAAAAGCTTTAACCAAAAACTGTCTACTATTGACCTCACCCCATTCCTAAGAGGACTATAAGGGGCGTGCATAAGAGCACATACGTGCCTACCGTTCCTGTCCTATTGCTTTCTTTCATTATATCCAATTAATATAGTTATTACATACTTATGCTTATATATATGTTTATATATTGTATAATTATTTCATGCATATGCTTATATATACTGTTGTGACAAAATAAAATAATAAATAATAATAATAGTTGAAATTTTAGTCTGACCTTAAGGCATGAGCCATACGTTAAGGGAGAAGCTGTGGCAACTCAACCTGCTCCATTTTGAGTGTGATATGAAGACAGATGGCAGATAACCCATTGAGGTAAAAGCTGTGATATCACAATGTCCCTAAGCATATACTGTATTTCTACAACACTCCAATGTCCTTGTAAATTAGGAAGTTTAGGTTTGTGGTTTTTGATTTGTGAAAGGCAGACAATTCTTGGAAGGGCATTGTGGCCTCATCCACAATGTAGAAAGAGAGAAAGAGAGGCAGTGTGAAACTTACATGCATCCATAGTTATAATTGTTCTCTTTCCCCTAAGGTAAGCTATAAGAAGCGATGCAGTTTCCCTGAGTTTAGTTTTTTTTGAAATGAGGAAGGTAGAGGCTTTAGTACTTTTCTGTTTAAATTCATTTTCAAATGTATGGGTTGAACACAACAAAATCCACAGCTTTGTCTTCTTGATCTCACATCTCCAGAGACATTTATTGGCTTATGTAACCCCAAACACAATTTGTGTCATTTGAGAACTGAAATAGCAGTTTCTTTTCCCACACGAACCATGACATCATCCTTGGCTGAATTTTTTCAGGATGGCTTTCCTCAGGAAACCAAATTCTGCATTTGGCGTTGCAGTTACGTTAATGGGCCAAACTGCCATATCTATCAAACTGCAGCCAGCAATGATCCACCAATTTTTCATCAAAATGGCCCAAAATTCTTTGCCCCTTCTTTCCAATTAAAAAAAAAACCTTACCGCTTGAAAATATTAATAATTTTAAACAGTGAAAGGTCAATCTCTCTCAGAGTTTGAAAGGTTGGAAATGGAGTTGAGAAGATAAATATTGGACAACATTTATCTCATCCTTCTTTTATGAATCTCTGCCCACATGCTCCAACCAGCCTGTCCATAGTTTTTGCAGTTGTAGCTCTTCCTGCTGCCAGATTGCTTGACAGCATGAAAGGTGCCATAGGTTTGCAGCCCTAACACAAGCTTTTTTTGTAAATTTGGAGACTCAGGGGAAGTCGAATTATGGAATATGTCCCATAGGAAAAGATAGTTTTCACCAAAAAATTAGCTGAAAATCAGAGTGGCATGTTTGTGTTAGCATTCAGTAAGAATAGATGCTGCTGCTGAAAATAAAAGAAAAGGGAAAAGATATAAATGGCTGTACTGAAAAAGCAGATGCCTTGAAAGATTAGTGCTTGCTTGGCAACACTAATATCTTAACCAGTGTTTCTCAACCTCAGTAATTTTAATACATATGGACTTCAACTCCCAGAATTCCCCAGCCAGCCATCATCTTGCAACTCTGAGAGTTGAAGTTC
Source organism: Ahaetulla prasina (assembly GCF_028640845.1). NCBI lineage: Eukaryota > Metazoa > Chordata > Lepidosauria > Squamata > Colubridae > Ahaetulla > Ahaetulla prasina. The sequence continues at coordinate 124,139,832 of NC_080541.1, forward strand.
ATACATCTTAAACAGTAATGGGTTGCTACCGGTTCTCCCCAGTTCGCAAGAACCGGTAGTAAACATTTTGAGTAGTTCAGAGAACCGGTAGTAAAAATTCTGCCTGGCCCCGCCCCCAATCTATTGCTGCCTCCCGACTCCCAGCTGATTGGCTAGAAGGAAAAAATCAAGACTCACTTGTCGAAGAAGAGGAAAAAAAACAAGACACTGTCCCTTTAAATTGAGAAGCCAAGAAGCCTCCCAACTGATTAGCTCACTTCTCAGCTAGGAGATTGCTTGGCAAAGAAGAAGTGGGGGGGTGGGGGAAACGCTGTCATTTTAAATTGTCAGAGCGGCTAGAAGCTCCTTTCTGGGTCAGCTGAACAACAAATTGGATAAAAGGAGGAATTCTTATATGGTTCAATGTTTTTGAAGTTTTGGGGTTTGTGCAACATGGGCTTTGTGTTTCTAAAAAGGTTTGGGCGATTTCCATTGTGAAGTATCCTGTCTTGAATGAGTTTTCTGCCTGCTTGTAAATGGAACCGAACTTCCAGCTTCCATTTTATATTATCTGTAAGCACCGGTAGCTGTTTTCTGCTTACAGAGTTTCCTTTGTGCAGCTGGCAGGAATGTGGAATTCCAGGCAGGTTCCTTGCTAGCAGCTTGATTATTCCTTAATTATCTGGGATATTTTATTTGGGAAATGAAGAGGGGGGAGTTTGATTCCTTCCCAGAACAGATTAGTGGGGTGGGGAGGAAATGGGGATTTTGAAGTAACCTTCCCCTGGAATGGGGAGGGAATGGGGATTTTAGGCTTGCTGTCAAACAACAGCCATAATACTAATGGTTGTTTTGAACAATATGCAGGTTGTATTACATGAATGGCTATTTTATATGTGAAATTATGACTGAAACCTATATAGGTTCACACTGTCAGGAAGTTTCACATTTTTGTCCTACTAAGGCAGAACCTCTCTTCTTTTCTTGCCTGTTCAGTTATCAGTATTTCTCTCATACTTCCACTGCTCTTCTTTTTCTTTTTCTTTTCCTTCTCCCTTCCTTTCTTTGCTATAACTTAGTTTTAGGTTGCTTCTCTCTTTGTTGAGTTTCCATCCATTGCTTCTTGTTTTGCCTTCTGGTGCTTTGGAAAATACTTCCCCCCCACCTTTCTAGCAGCCCCTTAAAAGACTGTTGCCTATCAGTCTTTTAACTATGACTCTTGGGCAAAGGTTGTGAGCCATTTCCTCCTTTCAGTGGTCCATGAAAGTGCATCTATAGCAGAAGTCTCTAACCTTGGCCACTTTAAGACAGCAAAGCTGGCTGAGGAATTCTGGGAGTTGAAGTCCATAAGTCTTAAAGTGGCCAAGTTTGGAGACCCCTTATCTATAGTATGTAGATAATAAAGTTGAAAAAAGGTGAACAACATTTTTGCAGAACTATAGATACATAGTGTGACAAGGAATGGCTGGGAGGGGAGGGGCCAGACGAGGTACCCCTTGACATGAGAGACATTGAGTTGGCCACGTCTACCCAGTCATATGACCATCAAGCCACACCCACTGTCACATGACCATCAAGCCACACCCACAAAATAAGCCACGCCCACAGAACCGGTAGTAAAAAAAATTAGAACCCACCCCTGATCTTAAAGTGCCTGAAGTTCAGAAACATTAGTTTTGCCTAATGAATTTCACATTTTTGTCCTAGTAAGGCAGAACCTCTCTTCTTTTCTTGCCTGTTCAGTTATCAGTATTTCTCTCATACTTCCACTGCTCTTCTTTTTCTTTTTCTTTTCCTTCTCCCTTCCTTTCTTTGCTATAACTTCCCTATCTCTTCTCTCTTTCCCCAGTTCCATCTTTTATTCCTCTTCTGTTTTGTGGTTTCTAACTGAAGAAGGGAGAGGAATGGGTCTCTCTGTATTTGGGTCTTTTGGGTGCTTGAAGTGGGAAAGAAAGAACAATTAGTATAAGCTAATGAGATAATTCAGTTTATGAATTTTACAATAAATTTTAATCAGCCATTATTAATACAATTCATGTGAAATCAATGCTTCATTTGAAATGTGGCTTCCGACAGGTATATATACTTCCATATACATATACACAAGTGTATTTCTCTTAAACACATAGACACATTTATTGGAGAGTTTCTGTGGAATTGCCATGGTTGATTTCAGGAGGAACTGTCAATCTTGTTGTCAGCCTCTACTCCAATCTTCGTATACTTTTGAATGATTATATCAGTAGATAGAATGTGAAATGTTTATTTCTGTATTATAAAACTATTAAGGAAATGAGATGTATCATACCACCGTACAGGGTAAGGGAAAGGAGCCTATTAAGAGTGTCGGCTGACATAACAGTGGGGGAGGAGTGATTAACGACTGAGTGTTATCAGCGCGGGTTTTTCTAACAGACACTGCATTCCTAAGATGACTGACATCTAGAGACCTGTGGAAGAAGATTACCACGAGGGGCCGAGAAGGAGCTGGCATTGGACCAGACCAGTTTGACCTCCTGGAGGAGGAGGGACAATTGGGGGGATATGATATGTTAGCCATATTTTGTCTCAGATCCAACTTAGCTAAGCTGCTATCAAGACTGTAAATAGTAAAAGTACTTTTCTTCATTCCACATGAAGTCAAGGTGAATTCTTTCCTAATTATAGTCGGAGGTAGCCTGACATTAAGTTGGATCTCGCATCATGTCTACCAACCAGGATTGCAATCGCAATACCGGGGGGGGAGAAAAAACAAATGTGATGGAAGGCCAGCTGCCGGCTGAGCTGGGGGAGGCGTCCGGAGGAATTTCTGCTGACACGTTTAACCCTGAGCTGGAAGATTGCAGAGGTCGGTGGGCAGAGCAATTAAAGCTGGAAGAGGAAGGGTGGAAACCAAGCACCGAAGAGCTTCCCTCTGGAGTAACTAAAGAAAAGAAAAGAAAAAGAAAGACTTTCGGAAGCAGAACAAGAGATAAGGGACAAACTCCAGTTGGAGGAAGCCTTGCGTCTTTTCCGTGAAGTGAAAGTAAGGCAAGCAGCTCGCCAAAGGTATGAATCCCCTATTCGGTCCTCCAGGTGGGAGGGAGAAGAGGAGGAAGATAATACAAAGGGGCCAGCTAGAGGTGATTCCCAGGGCGGTGAGATTTTTGAAGAGCCAGAGACGGGAACCCTCTCCCCAGAGGAAGCTGAATTGGATGGGGGTCGCGCGCCACCTGCTGATCAAGCAAGGCTGCGCAGGGGAAGGAAAAAGCCAAAAATTCCCCCCATATCAGAGAAATTTGATGGAAATGCGAAGGAGTTGGGACTGTTCCTGGCGAAAGTGAATGACCACATGATAGACTGGGGGGAAGATTATTGGTCACAGGCAGCACAAGTGAGAGCTGTGACCCACAATTTGACCGGAAGAGCAGCTGCGTGGTATGTGTCGTTATATACCAACCACTCCCCCTTACTGCAAAACTACGAGCATTTTATGACTGCACTGAGGAGGAGGTTTGAGGACCCCCTGGCAGAGCAAAAGGCCAAAGGTCGAATGAAAACCATCAGGCAAGGGAGGAGACCGGTGGCTGATTATAACCAGGAGTTCAGTGATTTAGTTCCCTTGATGAGAGGGTGGTCGGAGGTGACCCTTGTGGACATTTTCAAAGATGGTCTGAATGGAGATCTCTACGAACTGTGTCGAGCACGAGCCTCTCCAACTACGCTGTATGGCTGGTACACCCTGGCAGCAGAGATGGAAATCGAACTAGTGAAGGACCGTGGCAGAAGACAGCGCACTGGAGGGCCATCCCTTGGCCGTTCTCCAGGAGGCACCTATAGGGACGTCCCTAGATTGGAGGGAGGAAGACCACGTTCGTCTGCGTGCTACAGATGTGGGAAAGAAGGCCACCGAGCAGCCGACTGTAGGGTTAAGTTGATACCAAGCGCGACCTCTGGTGGTGAAAAGGAACCAGTGAAACCAGCGGCTAAGGCGCGTAAGCCGACCAAAGTGGGGGAGGGCGTTGCCAAGAAGGGCACGCCCATCAAGGAGGATGGCGAAGCGTCGACCGATACTGACGACAGCAAAACCACATCAGAGTCCGATGAAGACCTTCTGGTGAGTTGGGCACGGGGCCCCTTGGACATTCCAGTCAATCTACATGTACCCTCTTCGGGTAATAAGGGGGAACTGCTAGCACTACTAGATTCTGGATGTACTAGATGTATGGTCAGTCCCGAACTAGTAGAAAAAATGGAACTAAGATTGAGAACCCTAAGTAGGCCCATAGCGTTTGCCCAGTTGGATGGCTCTGTGGCAGGGGGAGGACCCGCCCACTTCGTAACAGAACCCATAGAAATGATAATAGGAGACCACCGCGAAATTCTGAACTTCATAGTAGCCCCAGGAATGGACCAACCCCTGTTGCTAGGCCTGTCATGGTTGCGGAAATGGAACCCCCATATTAACTGGAAAACGGGAGTCCTACGTTTCCGTTCCAAAACATTAAAAGGGAATAAGGGGGAACCCAAGAAGGGATCTGCCGTGGCCATGCACCAGGATACATTGGGGGCAATGATCGAACGGATAGACGGGGAGGAGAGGATACCCAAGGAATACTGGGACTTGCGAGAAGTCTTTAGTGAGAAAGCTTCAGACGTACTTCCTCCCCATAGGTCTATTGACTGTGCCATAGACATCCTTCCGGGGGTAAAGCTTCCAAAACCAAAAGCTTATCCCATGACCCAAAAAGAATTGGGGGAGCTACGTAAATTCATAGACAAAAACCTAGAGCGGGGTTTTATCCAACCGGCTAGACCTCGCGTGGCTGCGCCAGTGATGTTCCGGGAAAAGAAAGATGGCTCCTTTCGTCTTATAGTTGACTATAGAAACTTAAACGCGATGTGCGCCGAAAACATATACCCCATGCCACTCATGAAAGATATGTTAGCACATTTAGCGAAGGGAAAGTTCTTCACCAAACTGGACCTGCGAGAAGCCTACTACAGAGTTCGTATAAAGGAGGGGGATGAATGGAAAACCGCTTTCAACTGTCCACTAGGATGTTTCCAGTTTCGAGTACTACCCTTTGGACTGCAGGGGGCGCCCGCAGTTTTTATGCAACTAATAAATGAAATACTCCATCAGCATTTATTCAAAGGAGTTCTTGTCTACCTTGACGACATACTTATCTATACAGAAACAATGGAAGAACATATTAAACTAGTAAGAGCTGTTCTCAAAAAGTTATTATCTGCAGAACTATATTGCAAGCTATCCAAATGTGATTTCCATCAAACCAAAATAGACTACTTAGGGTATCGATTTCAGCTGATGGGTTAGAAATGGATCCAGAAAAGTGAAAGCTGTCTTGAATGGGCCCCCCCACGCACACGCAAGCAACTCCAAAGTTTTTTAGGATTCGCAAATTTCTATCGTCAATTCATCCCCTCCTTTGCTCAAATTGCTTTACCAATCACCAACCTCTTGAAAACTAAAGGAGACACGAAACCCAAACCATCATTACCTCTCGAATGGACAATGGAATGTCAGGCAGCATTTGAAAAATTGAAACGACTCTTTGCCGCCGAACCTATTTTAAAACACCCTGACATGGATGTTCCTTTTGTAATACAAGCTGATGCAAGTGATGTAGCAGTCGGAGCCGTTTTGCTCCAAAACAATGCTGATGGTAAACTACAACCCTGTGCTTTCACTTCTCGAAAATTGACTGAAACTGAAAGACGATGGGCTATTTGGGAAAAGGAAGCATTTGCAGTTCATTGGGCTCTACGGACATGGAGACAATTCTTAGAGGTTCAAATCATCCTTTTGAAGTTTGGACTGATCACAAAAATCTAGAAGCCCTAAAGACTCCTAGAAAACTTTCACCTAAACAAGCCCGCTGGGCTCAATATTTTAACCGCTTTAATTTCACTTTACATTACATTCCTGGGGGGAAAAACTTCTTAGCGGATGCTCTCTCACGTTTGCCCCAATACAATTGCACTCGCCCGAGGTGGTTCACCAATACTTCCTGTCCAACAGTTGGCAGCCCCAGCAATAACTAGAAGCCACTCCAAAGCTGAACCCTCACTCCCAGATGAACTGACCAAGTCGTTTAAAGAAGCTTTAAACACCGATGACTGGTACTTAGCGCATTCCCATGAATGCACACTCCGTGATGGACTAGCTTGGATTGGAACAAAACTGTATGTTGCTCTATCACTTAGAGAAACCATCCTACAATGATGCCATGATGCCAAAATGGCAGGACATTTTGGATTTGTGAAAACTTTGCATCTTCTTAAAAGACAATTTTGGTGGCCAAGTCTTAAAAAAGACATTCAAGCATATGTAGCAAGTTGCCCTATTTGCGCATCATCCAAAAGGCCTCCGGGAAAACCTCCTGGACTACTTCAAACGGTAGCCAGACCAGGAACCCCATGGAAAGAAATATCCATGGATTTCATAGTGGAATTACCGGAAAGTTCAGGCAATACTGTTATATGGGTTGTGACTGACCTTTTCTCCAAACAAGTCCATTTTATTCCTTGTTCAAAATACCTCCTCAAAGACTCTAGCAAAGTTGTTTGTACAACACATTTATAGACTCCACGGAGTTCCTGATCGCATCATTTCAGATCGAGGAGTTCAATTCACTTCTCAATTTTGGAAAGAATTTTACGACTCATTGGCTCCAAGGATTAAGCTCCTCCCATCATCCCCAAACTAATGGAAGCTGTGAACGTCAACTCTGTACTAGAACAATATCTACGATGTTATGTTAACTACCAGCAAGACAATTGGGCAGACCTCTTACCTTTTGCTGAAGTTGCCTACAACAACTCAATTCATAGTAGCACGGATTTACTCCTTTAAAATAGCTTCAGGTCAAGATTTTGTTCCTATCTCGAACTCCCAAAGGAAGAAACTACTGTTTCCTCTTTGTCAGAATGGATAGATCAAATACAAAGCACATGGAAAATGACTTAGGCGATCGACGCCACCGTGCGCATAAAAAACAAGCAGATAAAAAAAGGTCCCCTGAGAACAAATATCAAGTGGGCGATAAGGTTTATCTTTCCACCAAATATCTTCAAACCACTCAGAAATCTAAAAAACTTGGACCCAAATATGTGGGACCTTTCCCCATAGTAAAAATCATCAACCCCGTGACGGTACAACTAGATTTACCGAAAACACTTAGGAGAATTCACCCCGTTTTCCATGTGAGCTTGCTGAAACCTGAACACACCTCTACTTTCCGTCCTAACCATACACCCCCTCCTATACCAATTCTCATAGAGGGCGAACAACACTTTGAAATAAAAGAGATTTTAGATTCAAGAAAACATAGAAATAAAATTCAATATCTCATTGCTTGGAAACACTTCCCTTTATCCCAAGCTGAATGGGTGAACAAAGAAGATGTTCGTGCTTCAGAAAAGATAGCACAATTCTATAAAAAATATCCTGACAAACCCTAACTTCTCTTTTTTCTTTCTAGGACTGACGTCCTTGTTGCAGGAGGGCCGAATGTCAGCCTCCACTCCAATCTTCGTATACTTTTGAATGATTATATCAGTAGATAGAATGTGAAATGTTTATTTCTGTATTATAAAACTATTAAGGAAATGAGATGTATCATACCACCGTACAGGGTAAGGGAAAGGAGCCTATTAAGAGTGTCGGCTGACATAACAGTGGGGGAGGAGTGATTAACGACTGAGTGTTATCAGCGCGGGTTTTTCTAACAGACACTGCATTCCTAAGATGACTGACAACTAGAGACCTGTGGAAGAAGATTACCACGAGGGGCCGAGAAGGAGCTGGCATTGGACCAGACCAGCCTGACCTCCTGGAGGAGGAGGGACAATTGGGGGGATATGATATGTTAGCCATATTTTGTCTCAGATCCAACTTAGCTAAGCTGCTATCAAGACTGTAAATAGTAAAAGTACTTTTCTTCATTCCACATGAAGTCAAGGTGAATTCTTTCCTAATTATAGTCGGAGGTAGCCTGACACTTGTTGACAAAGTGTGGAAGCTGGGATAAATTGTGTTGTTTTTTTCTCTTTACCCTTCCTTTGAGAATAATTACCCAAAATTCAGAGTCATTATCCTGTCAGATAAATACAATATTAACAAACATCTCTCCTCCCCGAGTTTTGGTGGAAGGAATAAAGTGACTTTGAAGACTGTCCCAAATTATTGGTCTGTCTGAGCTGAAGTAGCAAATGATGTCCCCCTATAGATCAAAGAGTATAATTAAATTATTTTCATTCATGTTGAAGGAAATCTGATAAAAACGTTCCTTCCCCTATTATAAGAAAAAGCATTACATTATTCAATAAAAAATCTCTCTAGTTTCAGACAAAATAATTTGTGTCAACTATCTCCCCAATGCTTCAAAAAACAAGGAATGTCCTCTTACTGAACAGAATTTGAAGATGTAAAGACTTTTGATTTCTTATGCTTGGAGACCTGGCCATCCATTCGAGCTCCTGGTTTTTGTCAGAAGTTTTGCGCAACAACCTTTACTCACTTCATAAGCTACTGCAGCATCATGACACATATACACAAGGGATGGGTTTTGTGTGGTGATAGCACTTTGTCATTTTGCCCACCCTGAAGTTTTTGGTTGCATGATTGCTGTATTAGGCGGCATCAAACATCCAAATTAAGATTTACCTTAATCTCAGAGGTCATAGTGAGGCTGCATCAGATATATCTGAAATTACTTACTTGCTTAATAGAATAGAATAGAATAGAATAGAATAGAATAGAATAGAATAGAATAGAATAGAATAGAATTTTATTGGCCAAGTGTGATTGGACACACAAGGAATTTGTCTTGGTGCATATGCTCTCAGTGTACATAAAAGAAAAGATACGTTCATCAAGGTACAACATTTACAACACAATTGATGGTCAATATATCAATATAAATCATAAGGATTGCCAGCAACAAGTTATAGTCATACAGTCATAAGTGGAAAGAGATTGGTGATGGGAACTATGAAACGATTAATAGTAGTGCAGATTCAGTAAATAGTCTGACAGTGTTGATGGAATTATTTGTTTATCAGAGTGATGGCCTTCGGGAAAAAACTGTTCTTGTGTCTAGTTGTTCTGGTGTGCAGTGCTCTATAGCGTCATTTTGAGGGTAGGAGTTGAAACAGTTTATGTCCAGGATGCGAGTGATCTGCAAATATTTTCACGGCCCTCTTCTTGATTCGTGCAGTATACAGGTCCTCAATGGAAGGCAGGTTGGTAGCAATTATTTTTCCTGCAGTTCTAATTATCCTCTGAAGTCTGTGTTTTTCTTGTTGGGTTGCAGAACCGAACCAGACAGTTATAGAGGTGCAAATGACAGACTCAATAATTCCTCTGTAGAATTGGATCAGCAGCTCCTTGGGCAGTTTGAGCTTACTGAGTTGGCGCATAAAGAACATTCTTTGTTGTCCTTTTTTAATGATGTTTTTGATGTTAGCTGTCCTTTTTGATGTTAGCTGTCACCAGTGTGGTACAGAAGATTTGTCCAGCTTTCTGCCATGATATCATTTAAGACACAGTACAGGCAAGGTGTTGTTTTTTTTAAACCAATCCGCTACACTTGAAGTACTAGTTCCTCTTGGAAATTGACACCAATAGATAAAATTTGCAAAACAGGTTAAAATACAAACCACCAAGTCACATTTTAGTCCAGTGTTTGTACAGATCCAGCTTGTGTGATCATCTTATAATTCAGGGAATTGTGCAAAAAAGAAAAAGATTTAATAAATAATGTGGTTTAGCTATAGCCAAACTTGTCATGAAGTCACAACTGGAAGATAAGGGAACAGAAAGTGAATTATTCCTTACTAGTCATTTTTCTTCACCAATGACCTTTTGAAATAGTTTTCAGTGGAGGTATGACAAGAATGGAAAGCTAAATTTAAATGTGTCTACTTATTGCTCCAATCCCCTCCCTCTGTTTCAGTCTCTCCCTTTCTCTGGGAATAAATTCCATTAAGTTTAAAGGACCATGCTGCAAATTCAGCAGATAAAACAACTCTAAATCTGTTACCCTGAATCTGTTATCTTGGCAGCTTAGGCGAATGGCCCTGCTGAAAACAGAGAAAATGATTCTGGCTATTATTTTATTGAGAGAAGAAAAATCTGTCAGTTATTTAAATATGCTATCTCTCTCTGTGCCCTGCCACTTCACTCTAGATGAAAGGCATTTCTTGTTTTTCAGTGTGCTGTTACCAGACTATTCATATCAGTAGTTATCCCAGAAACAACCAACCAAATGATCAGAGGGCTGAGAGGCGGCAGAATCAGACTATATTCAAACCCCCTCATCACTACCTCTCTCTCTCTCTCTCTCTCACACACACACACACACACACACACACACACACACACGCAAACATCCACCTAGTGCACACAAAAGATGTAATAGATCATGGTTTGTGTTGTCATGGCCTGAAAAGAATATATCTGAACGATTCTTCAGTAAAACCAAAGGGGGAAATTTCTCCCATGGAGTGATGCTTTTGTTTTCCTTTTTTCCTTCACTCTTCAATATTTTATTCAAAATTACATAAAAGCACTTTGGCTATCTAATTAAGTGGGTCCAGGCCTTCCCCCACTTCTCTTGTAATGATAAATTATTACATTTGTTGTGTCCTCTATGTGGGCATAATTTCACAAACAATGAAATTATATTTTATATAATTAGAGGTGCACACTGCTGAAAAATATGAGCATTTTCTTCTGAATGGGTATACAAAAGATATCAGTCACAATATTTGAATAAGAATACATTCTGATCTCCAAAAATTTAGTGGCTCAAAGGTGGGTTTTTATTTTTGCTCTTCTATTGTAAAATCTTTGACAATATAATTGAACTAAATATTAGAGAAACTAATGTATTTCCTTCTAAACTGAAGGCTATCCGCCAACAGCTGCAAGATTTGCTAAAGAAATTTCTAAATCTGGAAACTGCAATATGTCAATTTCTACAGAAATACTTGGTGAAATTTATTTTAGATATTTTATTACAATAATATATAAAAGCAACAGTAATTTCCGCCTCACATAGTAGTGTTCCCTGCAGTTGAAGGGTTTCTTTTTGGAAACATGAAGAACATGCTTTAAAAACATGGAGAAATAAGACAGAATTTAATCTATTTTAAGTTTATAATGGAACTTTATTAATTTGTCATCTCACAATAATCCCATCTCACAAGAAACGTAACTACAAGTAATGTAAGGTTATTTCCATGATCCTCGAACATTAAAAACAAGAAAGGGACTAATAATGAAGAGGTTTTTATATTAAGTACCTTTCCCTGAATCTCTTCTCTAACACAAACAAAATTGTATTTATTTAATCAAATTTATATACCATGCATCTCACCAAGTGACTCTATAATAAAATAATTTATTATAAAGTAACTAGCCAAAACAGATATCCCAAGCAGCACCCAATCTACATTTGAAAGTAAGGATGAACAGAAGAGACAAAGATAACAGGAAATTAGTGAATACTTTTAATACTTTTCATACATTAGTGAATTCTTTTCATTCAGTGGGGGAAATCCATATTTCTGTATGTGCCTGGTTCCCAACCATCCCTGCATCGTATAAACCTTGGCACTGTTAACCTTGTGCTAGCAAAGAATATAAATTAAATACATGACTCCTTAGAGTGATGAAATACAGAGGAGAAGTAAATATGCATGATAATCACATTGGCTGTGGATATGATTTCTGATTATTTAGCAATTTTCCATCTATGAATCTGTTGATGTTTTACATCCAAGAGGGAAAGGTTTATTGATTTAATAAAGAAGAGCACGGGGTATGAATTTTCTGGACACCTTCCCAGCTCATCAATATCCATGATGTAACAGGCTGGTCATAAACCTTTTATGTTGCATTCTTTAGTTCTCTTGATCATTAGAAGTGTTGGGAAGAGAATAAATATGAGATGTAGGTTTTTTAAATACTTTTCTATTTCTTCGGTTTTTTAAAACCTAGAATTCTTAATGGTTATATCAATCCACCTACTTCAACGTTATATTAAGGTAAGATATATGGAGTTAAACATACAACTTAAATTGGTTTGTACTCCCTTATTGCAAAGATCCCTCTTGGTCTGAAAAAAGAGAGAGAGAAAGAGAGAGAGAGAGAGAGAGAGAGAAGGGATGGTGGGAGAGAGAGGGAGGGAGGGAGAGAGAGAGGGAGAGAGGGGGAGGGAGAGAGAGTATAAACACTGCAAAAGTTACACTGGCTGGGAGAAAGCCCTTTAGGAAAGCTATTCCTGCTGCTGTTGACATAGACAAATTTCTTGTTCTGCAGGCAAAAAATATCATTTGCCATCCTTGGTCAATCAAGCAGCCAGATCTTGTTTACAAACACTCAACTATTCTGTCATAATTAGCTGTGGGATCTCTATATTTTCTCCAACAATTAAAGATTCCAGGTTGCAAGCTGATTTCTTTGAATCATATTTCCTGATATTATACCAGAGTAATATTTGAAAAGAAAGATGCTATGACAATTAAGCATACCAACATTTCATGTTCTAACTCAGCAAATCTAATGACAGTGAGAGAAAACAGACGAATTGTCACTCCCTGACAGCACTGCCATTCCCTCACAACATTAGCCAGGGACAGCACTTACTTATTATCATTATCCTAGTTTCATGCTGTGTACATCCTCCATGGCTATTAAAATACCAGTTAGGCAATGTTTGAACATATACTTAATGAGCTTCTAGAATAATACTAAATTTCCTTTTTTCAGAAATAGCCTGATAGATCACAGAAGGGGAAACAAAGCATCTCCACCAATCCATTTTCTTAACATTCCCTACAGTATGTGTGTCAAGACAGCATCCTTCTCCAGCCTTCATAATATAAAGTATATGTGTCCCTAACAAATCTGCTGCTCACTTTGAAAATGTTCATTCACTTCACGAGATCTCTTTGAACACAGTAAAGGTAAGACCTTTACAACATCTGATGGCAGCACAACCCATAATTTAACTGCATTTTAAGTTTCCTAACTTAGTTTCTTTCTTCTTTTTACTTCTTAAATCATCTAATAATACCCAATACAAGAGGCTATAAACCTTAATTAAAAAGTGCAATTTTTTTTAATGGAAGATTGGTTTCAAGAGCCTATTATTTCTGTCTCTTCTTTGTAAAATGACAGACTATATCTTTCTATATTAAATGAGAGCAAGTTGATATATTCCAGAGTTGAATGCCAATGACACAAAAATAGTGGAGCAAAACTGGAGAAAGAATGAGGCATTTTATTTGTCTATTTGTTGATTTCTAGCTAACCGTTCCTATTCATTCTTCCAATTTCATCACACAACAACAACCACATATAGTAAGTTGGCCTAAGATGTAGTACGGTAGTATGAGTAGTGTTTGGCTCAAAGTAATCCATAAAGAATATTTGGTTGAATATCCTTGAAATCTGGTTTCCTTATTCCAATAGTACTACATCACATTGGCATGCCTCATGGTGTTGATGACTTATCATTCCCACTGCAGTTTTCACTACTATTGATAGTCTGACTTTTAGTGTAATGCTCTGCTTTTGTTTGAAAGAAAAAGCAGTAAGTAAGACAAATACTTTTCCAGATCTTTGAACAGAATATTGCCTTGCAATTTAGCCATACAAGTCACTGGATGATCTGCTGGTGAATATTGTCAGTATCAGAAAATACACAAATACACAATCTGAAATATGGTTTCACATCTGGAAAAGTTTTGTTCCTAGTAACCATGATTTCTCATTTCTAGCATAAATGAGCTGCTGCAGTGCAGTGGTTAGAGTGCAGTACTGCAGGCTATTTCTGCTGATCATCGGCTGCCAGCAGTTTGGCAGATAGAATCTTACCAAGCTCAAGGTTGACTCAGCCTTCCATCTTTCTGAGTGGGTAAAATGAAGACCCAGATTGTTGGGGGCAATGTGTTGACTCTGTAAAATCACTTAGAGAGGGCTGTAAAGCACCGTGAAGCGGCATATAAGTCTAAGTGCTATTGCTATTGCTACAAAGGAAGGCAATGGTTAATTAACCCAAGAAGTCTTCAGCTGCAACATATCAAGCAAGGCAGGACTTGAGGATACCATATTTGGTAGAGTAAGTCAAAAAGTGATAGTGTGATGAATTTAGTAAGGGCCACAAATTAGCTTCTTCATTTGATCATCTTATATATTGGAAAAGATGAAGAAAATTCTTCCAAAATGTTTTTACTGGAGACATCCTCTAATTATTTTTCTGCATGCAGCAGGGAGCCAAATGGAACTGGTGATTTGAAATCATCAGCAAATTATATTTAAGATTGCTTTCAGCTATTCTTCAGTTACTTGTATGTAGATGGAAGGTCCTATAGAATGGATCCCCCCCCCCCGCTGCCGCCATTTTGATAGAACTGCAGGAGGCTGTGAGAAAAAGAACTTGATATCTACTTAAGAATGTCACAGACACATATGCCTGATTAGCAATGAGTGAAGGACAGTTGGCATTGTTATATATTATATTTATATACTGCTATAGTAAGGAACTGATGACAGATCAATTGAATCATTCTATTTTCCTGCATGACTTCACTATTACAGGAAAAGTATTGACCAACCCAGTAATATAATAATCTCAAATTAAGAATTTCTTCAGAATTTCATGGAGTAGAACTGTTGTCCCAAATGACATCTCTTTTTCCTAAGGGTATCTATTAGTTTTGAATCCTCAGGAAATGTCCATTCTGGTCCTTTATATGGGCAAATGGATCTTCTATTCCCCTATACTATGCCCAGTAGCCTATGGTCAAGCTAGGATATTTTTAAATGAAATATTTCCTATATCTGAACCTAGCATGTTAGCCATTGGACCATATTTTCCATCTATCACACTGCTGGTATTCTAGTGAGCGAGCTGGGCATCTTATGGTACAAAACAACAGACAGCTTTGGAAATAACTAGACAACCCCTGTCCTATTGGGTCAACATTTCAAGATATTTCCTTACAGAGAAACAGGATGACCAGGATCAAAAAAGCAATGGGATAGAAATTACTTCTGACTTCCTGCTGGCTTGATTGTGGCTGAGCGTCCTCTGGCATCCAATGGTGTAACTGGTCTACCTAGCACCAGTTTACCCGTCCTCTAGAGACCTAAAGTGGGACCAGTCTATGGAGCCTTTATGCAGCAGCATGGTAGCACTGAAGCAAGCATAATTTGCCAAATTTCAATCTGTTGGAAGTCATGGATCCCAGATTTTGGACAAACTTTGTAAATTAGCCAATCTGAGGTCTCTTGTTCCAAAAACTGTTGTCCTAAGATGCTGTTAAACAGTTAAAGGTTACATACACAAAGGTTTTAGCGTTTCAGTAGCATATATTCCGCCCTCTGGAACGAACTCCCCCCAGGACTTCGTCAACTTCCGGACCTCCGAACCTTTCGCCGCGAGCTTAAAACCCACTTATTCATCTGCGCTGGACTGGGTTAGTGTTTTAAGTTTATGGGTTTTAATGGGTTTTAGTCCTAAATTTTAATCGTGGCCAATTTAATAAGTTTTTTAACTGTATTTTAATTGTATTTATAGTGTACTGTGTTTTTTACTTGGCTGTGAACCGCCCTGAGTCCTTCGGGAGAAGGGCGGTATACAAATTTAAATAATAAATAAATAAATAAAATATAGATTATTTCATTTCCACTTTTTGCCCATTAAAAGGAGCTAAAGTCCAAAGAGCTTTCAAGTTCATGTGAGCATGTAAATGGAAGAAAGGTGAGAGAAGAAATGGTAATTTGGAATTAATGTGGTCAAATGCAGTTTCACATACTCTCTGCTCACCTAATTTGTATGAACTGACTTTATTTGGAAATCCTCATATATTGATAACAAAATACTCCCAGGCAAAATAAACCTACCAATTGTGAATCATTGGTGTCTAGCCCTTAATTTAGCCGTAGCTTGTATAGCAGGGAATAAAGAAAAGGAGACTGAAGAAAGATTAGGAAGAATATATTGATATTAATATCTGCTGCCATCAGCTGGTACACATGTGAATAAAATAATATAGTTCTGGATAGTGGCAAAATTCTGTAGTAGAAAATATTTTTTTTCTGCTGTCATTGTTAAGTGTATGAAAGGAAAGCATAAAGATTATGAAAAATGGAAGCACAGAATAATGTCCTCATCATCAACTTTACTACTTTGATAGTCAAAATGACTGGCTGTTGTTATTAGCTGCGAAGTTGTGTCCGACCCATCGGGACCCCATGGACAACGCTCCTCCAGGCCTTCCTATCCTCTACCATCCTCTGGAGTCCATTTAAGCTCACGCCTACTGCTTCAGTGACTCCATCCAGCCACCTCGTTCTCTGTCATCCCCTTCTTCTTTTGCCCTCAATCTTTCCCAGCATTAGGCTCTTCTCCAGTCAGTCCTTCTTTCTCATTAGGTGGCCAAAGTATTTCAGTTTCATCTTCAGGATCTGGCCTTCTAAAGAGCAGTCAAGGTTGATCTCCTCTAGGACTAACTTGTTTGTTTGCCTTGCAGTCCAAGGGACTCGCAGGAGTCTTTTCCAGCACCAGAGTTCAAAGGCCTCAATTCTTTGGCACTCAGCCTTTCTTATGGTTCAACTTTCACAGCCATACAGTGCAACTGGAAAATCATAGCCTTGATTATACGCACTTTTGTTGGCAGGGTGATATCTCTGCTTTTTAATACATCGTCTAGATTTGCCATAATTTTCCTTCCCAGGAGCAAGTGTCTTTTAATTTCTTGGCTGCAGTCCCCATCTGCGGTGAACTTGGAGCCCAGGAAAATAAAATCTGTCACTACCTCCATTTCTTCCCCATCTATCTGCCAGGAATTGAGAGGGCCAGATGCCATGATCTTAGTTTTCTTAATGTTGAGTTTCAAGCTAATTTTTGCACTCTCCTCCTTCACCCGCAAAAAGAGGCTTTTTAGTTCCTCTTTGCTTTCTGCCATTAGAGTGGTATCATCTGCATATCTGAGGTTGTTGATATTTCTCCCGAATCCAACTTTTGATTCATACAGCCCTGCCTTTCTCATGATGTGCTCTGCATATAAGTTAAATAGGCAAGGGGATAGTATACAGCCTTGCCGGATTTCTTTCCCAATTTTGAACCAATCAGTGATTCCATGTCTAGTTCTCACTGTTGCTTCTTGACCCGCATACAGGTTTCTCAAGAGACAAATGAGATGGTCTGGTATACCCATCTCTTTAAGAACTTGCCACAATTTGTTGTGATCCACAGAAGTAGATGTTTTTCTGGAACTCCCTAGCTTTCTCCATGATCCAGTGTATGTTTCTACTCGCCTGTCTGGAACCCATACCTCATTTTGGACATTAATACAATTGAGCGTGTCCAGAAATATTTTACAAGAAGAGTTCTCCACTCCTCTGATTACAACAAAATACCTTATGCTACCAGACTTGAAATCTTGGGTTTAGAAAATTTAGAACTCCGCTGCCTTCAACATGACCTGAGCTTAACTCATAGAATCATGTTACAACGTCCTTCTTGTTGAAGACTACTTCAGCTTCAATCACAACAATACACGAGCAGACAATAGATTTAAGCTTAATGTGAACCGCTCCAATCTTGATTGCAGAAAATATGACTTCAGAAACAGAGTTGTTAATGCCTGGAATGCACTACCAGACTCTGTGGTCTCTTCCCGAAATCCCCAAAGCTTTAACCAAAAACTATCTACTATTGACCTCACCCCATTCCTAAGAGATCTGTAAGGGGCGTGCATAAGAGCACCAACGTGCCTACCTTTCCTGTCCTAATGTTCCCTTTGATTGTATACAATTTCATATAGTTATATTATATATAGTTATATATATGCTTATATATCGTATAGTTATTTCATGCTTATGCTTATATATAATGTTGTGACAAATAAAATAAATAAAATAAAATAAATAAATGTTGGCTATTTGATCTCTAATTCCTCTGCCCCTTCGAAATCCTGCCTGTACTTCTGGTAGATCTCAATCCACATACTGCTGGAGCCTAGTTTGTAGGATTTTAAGCATAACCTTACTAGCATGTGAAATGAATGCAATGGTGTGCTGGTTTGAACATTCTTTGGCATTGCCTTTCTTTGGAATTGGAATGTAAACTGACCTTTTCCAATCCTTTCACTACTGCTGAGTTTTCCAAATTTGCTGACAAATTGAGTGTAGCACTTTTACTGCATCATCTTTTAAGATTTTGAATAGCTCAGCTGGAATACTGTCTCCTCCACTGGCTTTGTTGTTGCTCGGATTTCCTAAGGCGCATTTGACTTCACATTCTAGGATGTCTGGTTCAAGGTCAGTGACCACCTCATCGTGGTTATCAGGGATGTTAAGCTCGTTCTTGTATAGGTATTCTGTGTAATTTTGCCACCTCTTCTTAATCTCTTCTGCCTCTGTTAGGTCCCTGCCACTTTGGTCCTTTATCATGCCCATCTTTGCATGAAACGTTCCCTTCATATCTCCAATTTTCTTGAAGAGAGCTCTGGTCCTCCCTATTCTATTGTTTTCTTCTATTTCTTTGCACTGTTCATTTAAGAATGTATTTTTATCTCTTCTAGCTATTCTCTGGAATTCTGCATTCAGCTGGGTGTATCTTTCACTTTCTCCCTTGCCTTTCGCTTCCCTTCTTTCCTCAGCTATTTGCGAAGGTTCCTGAGACAGCCATTTTGCTTTCTTGCATTTCTTTTTCTTTGGAATGGTTTTAGTTGCTACCTCTTGTACAATGTTGCAAACCTCCATCCATAGTTCATCAGGCACTCTGTCTATCAGATCTAATTCCTTAAATCTATTTGTCACCTCTACTGTATATTCATCAGGGATATGATTTAGTTCATACCTGAGCGGCCTGGTGCTTTTCCCTACTTTCTTCAACTGAAACCTACATTTTGCAAGGAGAAGCTCATGATCTGAGCCACAGTCGGCTCCTGGTCTTGTTTGTACTGACTGTATAGAGCTTCTCCATCTTTGGCTGCAGAGCACATAGTCAGTCTGATTTCTGTGTTGACCATCTGGTGATGTCCATGTGTAGAGTCGTCTCTTGGGTTGTTGGAAAAGAGTGTTTGCTATGACCATCGTATTATCTTGACAGCATTCTATCAGCCTGTGCCCTGCTTCATTTTGTACTCCAAGGCCAAACTTGCCTGTTATTCCAGTTATCTTTTGGCTTCCTACTTTAGCATTCCAATCACCCATGATGATAAGGACATCATTTTTTGGTGTTAATTTTATAAGGTGCTGTAGGGCTTCATAGAACTGGTCAATTTCATCCTCTTCAGCACCAGTGGTTGGGGCATAAATGTGGACTACTGTGATATTGAATGGTTTGCCTTGGATTTGAACTGAGATCATTCTGTCATTTTGGGGATTGTGTCCCAGTATTGCTTTTCCTACTCTTTTATTGATTATGAAGGCTACTCCATTTCTTCTGAGGGATTCTTGGCCGCTATAGTATACCTGATGGTCATCTGAATTGAATTCACCCATTCCTGTCCATTTTAGTTCACTGATTCCTAAAATGTCGATGTTCAGTTTTGTCATCTCTTGTTTGACCATGTCCAGCTTACCTTGATTCATGGATCTTATATTCCAGGTTCCTATGGAGAAAAAATCTTTATAGCATCGGACTTTCCTTTCACCACCAGATACATCCACAGCTGAGCATCCTTTCGGCTTTGGCCCAGTCGCTTCATTCTTTCTGGTGCTACTAGTACTAGCCTTCCGCTCTTCCCCAGTAGCATATTAGACACCTTCCGACCTGAGGGGCTCATCTTCCGGCATCATATCTTTTTTCCTTTTTGTACTGTCCATGGGGTTTTCATGGCAAAGATACTGGAGTGGGTTGCCATTTCCTTCTCCAGTGGATCACGTTTTGTCAGAACTCTCTGCTATGACCTGTCTGTCTTGGGTGTCCCTGCACAGCATAGCCCATAGCTTCATTGAGCTACGCAAGCCCCTTCGCCACAACAAGGCAGTAATCCATGAAGGGGGACTGGCTATTACAGCGCTACAATTGCAGAAGAAATACTATATGAGTCTGTTTATGCTTCAGAAAATTATTTAGACATGTTTTTTACTTTCGGCAAGCATAACACCTTTCTGCTCTTTGTTAAAGCAGCCAAACTTTTTCAGGTTTCTCTAAATTTTGGGGGGGAAAAGCCACTTGTTTAAGGACTCCTTCATGAACCTTAAGGTGTCAATGCAGAAGCCTTATTTTTTCAGGCATATATGAAAACTTCAAATGTAGATAAATGTCTCCTTTAATGTACCAAAGCACTTCTAGATCATTTTCAAGCATGCTTAGCCCTGATATGTGTGAAGGTGAGTTTGCTTGATTCTCTGTTGAATAAGTTTATAAGACATGGACTCCAGCTAGCTGGGATATGCAGCATCTTCAAGGATGAAATGTAGCATGTAATTTTTAAAATAAATTTGAGAAAAATCAGCATTAGGCTCAGCAGTGGATAGAAAACAATATTTGTAGCTCAGGACTGAACTGTGGGGTTCCTGGTATTTTGTGAGCTTGGTGGTTTTCTTGTGGATGTTTCATTACCAAACAATGTAACATCATCATGCATTGGTGAAGTTTGGTAATGAAATATCTGCAGGAGAACCACCAAGCTGGAATGTCTGCAGGAGGGCATCAAGGACCCCACAGACTCAGAAGCTTCATGGCACTAAGTTTAAAATATACCTTATTTGCTAATTCAACTGAATTAAAGATGATTATTCTCAGAGTTCTTCAAACTGCAGGAAATGCCAAGAACTGGTTTATATGCTTAGCTTGGTTTTGATATTTCTAATAATGTGCTTTTGTACATTCAGAACAGTTTACCCTAAGAGAATGAAGGAGTAGGCATCAGAATAAACTATTAAAAACCATGTAAAGTAGATTTTTTCAGAAAATGAAAATTGACTGAAAATGCAGAATGGATAGCAGTCTACAGATGGAATACAATTGGCTTAATGCTTCTCTGAGTAAAACAATAGTATTAAAAAAAAGTTTAATCACCAATAATTTTTTAAAAGTGCCTCTAAGCAAATATCAGTCTAGGGCGAAAGTACAATCATATTTTCCTGACAAGCTTTTCTAAAATTAATAGGTTAATTTGCAATGATGGATATTGATGTTATTGCTATTACTAAGCAATTAGACATGATAAATCTTCATTTAATGATCCATTGGGAGATTCTGGTCTGATTCTAAATCATTAGAGGCTTTGCTAGTCAATCCCACTGCCTTCCATTTTCCTTTCTTCTTAAGCCAAGCTATGGTGTGCAGCCAATAATCACTGAATTTGCACCTTTATATTTATATCTAGCCATAACACAAACATGGAACATCTTTCTCTTGCCCTGTCACCATGACATTGCCTTCATTTCATCCCAATCTCATGAGTAAGACCAATTTAGTGTCATCCTTAGTCAAAGCAATAACAAAGCAGTATTTTCTTTATTCTGACAGCCTGAATATTAGCCTTTGTGACCTACAGTATTAGCTTGGAAGAAAGTAAGATGACTGGCAGTGACTGGAAACAATTGAGGCATAATAAGAATCAACAAGAGGGATAACAAAAGTAATGGCGGTACAGTTTTCTGCCAGCTCAGGGTTTGGTGAATATAGTAAGACTATAATGCAGTTAGAATAACAAAATTGGAAGGGACCTTGGAGGTCTTTTATACGGTTTGATCAACCTCTTATTTCTGTGAACCATTCCCCCTTCTGATGCACAAAAGGAAGTGCATATCAGCTGAAAACAATGGAGAATTTGCCAAAATTTTCTATTGCCATTATTGGCCATCAACTTGCCTCCTCCAGTAACATATCTTTAACATTCAATGTTTTCCTGAAAGTTCATATTATGGTACAATACTCCCATTTTTCTAATCATTTAGGCTCTATTTCTATAAGCCTCTTGTTTCTTTTTAAGTCTAAATTATAATTTATTTTTGCATACTAATAATCCCCTAATAACGGGATGTGGTGGCTCAGTGGCTAGGATGCTGAACTTGTCAATCAAAATGTTGGCAATTCAGTGGTTCAAATCCCTAGTGCCACGTAACGGGGTGAGCTCCCGTTACTTGTCCCAGCTTCTGCCAACCTACCAGTTCGAAAGCAAGTAAAAAATGCAAGTAGAAAAATAGGGACCACCTTTGGTGAGAAGGTAACAGCGTTCCATGCGCCTTTGGCATTTAGTCATGCCGGCCATATGACCATGGAGACATCTTTGGACAGCGCTGGCTCTTTGGCTTTGAAATGCAGATGAGCACCGCCCCCTAGAGTCGGGAACAGCTAGCACATATGTGTGAGGGGAACCTTTACCTTTTAATCCCCTAATAATTAAAAGATGCTATCTTTTTTTTTGGATAGCCCACTTTTACTTCAAAACTGATAGGCACTGAACCACACAGATTCACTACTAGAGGGAAGAATTAGATATAATTTCCTCATACATTTACTACCAGACTAAGGGTTGCATGCCAACTGTTTTTAGCTTGAAAATGTCACCTCCTTGCTTATCCATCTCTGAATAGTGTAAAATTTTGGCATGGTTATAGCTGTTTATAAAGCAGTTCCCTCCCATCTCTCTCTCTCCCTCTCACTTTTCCCCTCTCTCCCCCCCCCCCCCCCGTCTCTCCTGAAATGTATTTCAGGCACTTGACTTATGAGTGGTCATTTAGTATCCATTAGAAGTTGCAATGGACACTCCAAAAGTCATATGATTGCATTTTGGGCACTTGGCAACCAGCCCACATTTATGGCCATTTGTGGCATCCCTTAAATCACATGACCATGATTTAAGATTATTTTTTTTTTTGCCGGATACTGGTGTTTACTTCAGGATTTTGGCAATAAGCGTCCTTTGCAAACAATGGGTCTGCTTAAGAACTATGATATTCACTTAATGACTCTGTACAACTGCTGCATAAAAAAACTACCGCAAAAATGCTCATGAAGTTGGACATGGTCTCTTTATGACCCACTTAACAACCGGTACATCTTATAATGAGAAATCCAGTATAAATTATGGTCATAAGCCAAGGACTATCGGTATTCCTACAGAAGCACTAAGACCACTTACAAGTGTCTATAGTCACCTAATTCTCTCATGTATTCAAACAGTACAGTTTACATTTGTATCTGTCACATCACATTTTCATGCATGATTTCCTGCTCCTCGTGGCTTTTTTTTTTCTATTCAACCAAAGTTTTTCTTGGGATGATTCATCACTAATTCATGCTTTCCTTTTTCTTTGCTCTTCTTCACTCCATTTTCCCAGGTTTCTTAATACATTCTTTGCCATATCCAATTCTCACAGTAAAACCATCGGTTTTAGAAGGCCAGAATAAAAGCATCCAACACTGAACAGGTTTGGTGTGATCTGTCGCTTAGCTTAGGCACTACAGAACTTGGACACAACCTACCGTATATACTCGAATATAAGCCGATCCGAGTATAAGCCGAGGTCCCCAATTTTACCCCAAAAAACTGGGGTAAACTGGGGACTCGAGTATAAGCCGAGGGAGGGAAATGAGGCAGCTACCGGTCAGGGAAGCCTCCTCCTCAGCCGAGAAGGCTGGCCCCGCCCGCCCTCTCACTGCACCGGCAGGGCTTCCCCGCGCTAATGCAAAAGCCCGCCAAGTTTGCACCATCCGGTATAATGTGAAAAAAAGAAGAAAAAAAAAACTCGGTAAAGTGTATACTCATATAAGCCGAGGGGATGTTTTTCAGCACAAAAAACGTGCTGAAAAACTCGGCTTATACTCGAGTATATACGGTAATTGCTTTATCTCTCTAAAAACTGGCCTTTTAGTTATGAAAGAGAAACTTCAGTGTATACTTCCTTATCCTACTGTTATATCTACTTCCTGTTACTTGCTCCGGATTAATTGCTGTCTCAATTTACTCTTTCCTATGAACAGCAGTTCAACCTTTTTGGCAGAGAGAAAGAACCTTTTTTTTTTTTTTTGCCCAAACCTTGTGCTCATCAGTTGTGTAGGATTGCTGAACACAACTGGTCAAAACCTGAAACATTACCTTTTCCCATTGTCTTCAACTGATCATTAGTCTTCCAAGATACTGTTGCATGTTCTGCCAAAAATCCAATGAAAATTTGTACAGATTTTTTATTAAAACCCTGGGGGCGGGGAAATCACCAGACTGAAACATAATTGCACTTATTTTATAAAATATATGATGTGAAAAAAATAATATTCGTTGTTATTTTTAATTAAAGCTCAGCATGCTTATGGTTGACCTAAGTTATATGAACAACAGATCCCTTCCTCCAAGCTTTCATGAAAAAACATGCAATGACTGACTGACACATTTGTTTATCACATTTTTACCCCACCTATCTCACCTAAGTAATTCTTAGTGGTTTAGAAACAGGGTCTATAGCAGCGGTTCTCAACCTGTGGGTCGGGACCCCGTTGGGGGTCGAATGACGATTTGCCAGGGGTCACCTAAGACCATCGAAAATAAGGGAAGTATACTTGCAAGTTGAAGAATCGCGCTCCAATGGTTGACTCCACAAGCCAGCTGTAGGCTCTTCAAATCGCTAGCCGAATTCGGCTTCAGGCGCAATGAATTAAAAAAGAGAGAAATCTTTGCTCTGATGTCTCCCTCTCAAGCCAGCTGCAATCACTCCCAATCGCTAGCCTAATCTGGCTTCAGGCGTGATAGGAGAGGAGTCTCCGCTTTAATGCCTCCGTCCTCAAGGCAATCGCAAGCAGTTCAGATCGCTAGCCAATACGGCTTCAGGCACGATAAATTCAAAACGAAAATAATTTTATGGTTGGGGTCGCCACATCATGGGGAATTGTATTAAAGGGGTCACCACATCGTTGGGAATTGTATTAAAGGGGTCGCAGCACTATAAAGGTTGAGAACCACTAGTCTATAGGATCCTATAAAGATAAAGGTAAAGGTTCCCCTCGCACATATGTGCTAGTCATTCCCAACTCTAGGGGGCGGTGCTCATCTCTGTTTCAAAGCTGAAGAGGCAGTGCTATCTGAAGACATCTCCGTGGTCATGTGGCCAGCATGACTAAACGCCAAAGGTGCATGGAACGCTGTTACCTTTCCACCAAAGGTGGTCCCTATTTTTCTACTTGCATTTTTTACTTGCTTTCGAACTGCTAGGTTGGCAGAAGCTGGGACAAGAAACAGGAGCTCACCCCATTATGGGGCAGTAGGGATTCGAACCAATGAACTGCCAACCTTTCAATTGACAAGCTCAGCATCTAAACCACTAAGGCACCGCATCCAGGGTCCTATAACTGGACCCTAAAGGCCAATAGAGACTCTCAAATGACAACTCCTACCTCTTCTCCCCTGCCCTGGGGTCTCAGTTGGTGCAACACTCAAAAATCAGCTGACTACATTTCAAAAAGGGGACCCCCCCTCCACCTTCTGGACCCAATCAGGTTTCAGAAATGCGTGTCAGCTCAGCCTACATCTCCCTAATAAAATGACAAATAAGGAGGGGGGAGGGAGCTTATTATTGATTGACTTGGCATTGAGCAGCAGAAACCGACAGGCGGGCTCTATGGGTCTGTTAACATGATCATTTGGCTGGATGTTGGAGGGAAAGTTAAAGAATATGAATATTGCAAGCTTTCTAAAAATAGAAGAATATTAGAAGTGTCCTTTTAGCCACTTTTTCTATATACATATAGAAAAAATAATAAACAAACATCTGCATAGCCGTGAATTCCCAGATGCTCTCCACAATGTAATGGCAATTTCATCAGGCCTACCAATAACAGCATAAGAGCACCAACGTGCCTACCGTTCCTGTCCTAATGTTCCCTTTGATTGTATCCAATTTCATATAGTTATTACATACTTATGATTATATTTATGCTTATATATCATATAGTTATTTTATGCTTATGCTTATATATACTGTTGTGACTAATAATAATAATAATAATAATAATAATAATAATAATAATAATAACAACACTCTTCTGAGATTCCTTCTCTAGTATCTCTATGTAACTTTCTATCTTATAGGTTCCATATTTTGAGAAGCGTTACAGAAAACTAAGGCTGCAATAATCTAGTAGAGAAAGGGGCATCTCTTTCTCCCATGATGTAAATGTTATGGTCTGTAGTTTCTCATACTGTAGCTCTACTGATCTCCAGGATAACAAAATAAAAACTAAAAAGCCTTCCCCTCTGAGGTCTAATTTATCATCTTATGTTACGGGGCCCTTTTCTCCTAGCTTCTTTCAGGATACTCTTTACTATAAATTAGAATTAGATATTAGATGAAGCAATGCAAACCCAAGATTTAGCACACAGTCTCATTCCATTTACTGTGGTCAGCTTTTCATTTCCAAGAAGCTGTAAGCTGGAGAATAAATTAACAGCTCCTCCAAATTTAGAAAGCTAGGTAGGAGAGAAATCATGTCTTTACAGAAATCATACTCTGCTGTTTTCTCAATTACTTGCTTTATTCCTGTTACGAGTTCCTTTGACATAAAGGATCTTGGCGCACTCGTGTTTACTGTTTTACTTGAAAAATGTCCTGTCATTTCACAGCATCTCAAAGAAAGCACTGTTGATTTTGTTACCATGATTTCCACATTGCAATTTCTGATCTGTTTTAGTTGATAAATACCAGGGGTATTATAAACTGGAAGATGACGTGGTGTATACTTAAAATATGGTAATAAAATCTGATATTGTTAGAAATGTGCACCTTTAATGAAGTGGTGTTCTAGACAATTAACTTCTATACACTGAACTACAGTAATCCAGATATTTTTCAAATACGTTATTTGCTGGATGTCCTTCTCTCTTATTTCTCCAGATGTCTTCCCTCAGCCCTTTTTCTTCCAACTGAATTCATTTCTATTCTTGGAGGTAGCTGAAGGATAAATTGGAAAAGCAAACCTGCACTGGAGGCACACAGTGGGATTTGTGTGTTGGATGGAGCTTGAAGGGATCAAAAAACCCCTTCAAAACACAGTTGGGTAACCACATGATCAAACATAGTCCATTATTATATTCCCTTGTTGTTTTTCAATGTTGGTTCTTTTGAGGCAGTTTTGACCACTAGCGATTATTTGAACTAGTCCCTGCATTTTTCTTGGTAAGATTTTTCAAAAGAGGTTTGCCATTGCCTCTTTCCTGGGCCAGAGAAAGTGACTGGCCCAAGGCCATCCAGTGACTTTGTACTTAAGGCAGGTCTAAAACTCACATTCTAGCCTAGTACTTTAGTTACTGCACCAAACAGGGTCTTATTTTCAATATTTCTTTGCTCAAAATTTTCAGCTAGTGTAACAAAAACATTTAAATTTACAGTAAATGTTTCCACTTTCTGGCAGGTAATTCTACAAATTTAAATATTCTTTGATACTTGATAGGAAGTACTTGCTGGACTGAGAAATTCTTAGAAAAAGCCAGGAGGTGAAGGAATTAATGAAGGGGCAAGACATGAAATAAACCAGCTGCCGGCTCCCTCGGTGCCTTCTGGTATGGAAAAATGTACAAGTTACATTCAAGCAGAGACTTAACTGCTAAAATAGAAGGTATATTTTGAGGGAAATTGTCAGCAGTGCTATAAACTGCAGAGCACAAACTCTAGATATATTCTAATTTGATTTCCTGAAATTCCCATTTACATTTTTATACAAATGGTTTTGTCTATACTGTATATTAGAATGGGGTGTGTGTTTGTGTACTTAAAATTTGCCATTATTTCCCCATAGATAATTAGTTGGAATGGTTCATAGCAAAAAGGAAAGAAGGCAATAGCTGAGGGGAGAATGTATCAACCAGGATGTTATGAATATGGAGTTTAGTATTAATTTGCACTTCATGGACATGTTATAAAAGCAATGGGAAAGAAATCACCTTTGTCTGCCTTTGCCAAATGGATTCATGTATTGGATTAAAGCTAAAGCACAAAGGAGAATATTAAATGTTTCCTCAAGGTCTTCTAATAGAGCATAAAGTTGACAATGCTGCTAAGCCTATGAACAGTAACAAGAAATATAAAGATCTTAAAGCAGTGATTGACATCTGCAGAATCTCATGATGGCATCCATAGGCCTAAACAATGAAAGTATTTTAAACATGGTTCATAATATAACAAATATCTCAAGATGTAAGGGCTTGCGGTACTTTGGAAAACATGTTCTTGTTCTTTCTGGCACGCTGTCATCCTTCTTATTGTATGATGATGCCCATTATTTCAAAAGACTGCTCAGCCTATTTCTGGCTCAAAGAGGACAGAGTTGTCCTAAAGAGCCAGCATTGTTCTATTTAGATCCATCTAAGCAGAACTGTGTTCAAAGCAACTTAAAGGAACTTCAGGCTAGGAGATAATAAAGTTTAGAGTTTGGTCTTATATACATGCTTAAAGAATACCAAGTAGTATATTCTGGCAGATTAGAAAGGAAATGGCTATGGAAAAGTCCATAAGCAAAATATAAAGAAAGTAAAGGGTTTTGGAGGAATATGGAGATAACCTTGAGAAAGAAATTCAAGAGCCATTAAGAGAAAACCTTGGGAAAGGAGTGAAAGAACAAAATCCAAAATAACCTCACCTTGATTCTACTTGATATGAAAGGGGCAGAGGGATGACCTTGCTGGTTTTCAAGACTCTGCTGTTACTCAACAACATTAAATAGTATTACTGATATTAAAATTGCTTTAACTCTATGATGTTATTGGAACATATGCATAGACTCCATTTCCTCCTCCTCCTCTTATCTCCTGGTACTGACTCTATAGCCCTAGAATTTCCTGCTGGTCTCTCATCCAAGTCCTGAGAAAGTCTGAGCTTTACAAGATCAACCAAGGTTGAATATCTCCTATCATTTATTGATAATTGTTCAACTTCTTTAAGAGCCATGCAAGTAGTGCTCCAAAAGGCATTTTTGAAAAATAAAAATGCTGGTAATTGATGTCCAATATTGCATATAACTCTGCCTTTTGGCTGGAAAAAAAAAAGGGGGGAAAAAGGACCCAGATAACATGGCACTGAATAGAAGAGCCTTGGAAGACCATGTGTGTATGTGTGTGTGTGAGAGGGAAGCAGGAAAGTGCATTTTGAAAGTTAAAGGACATAGCAGGCAGGAGAGGTCTGTATTTTACTATGCATGAAAGATTGTTTTTGCTGATTTGATGTGATTTTTTGCCAAGATATTTGTTTATGATTGCCGAGATTTTACAGTATGCATATGTGAGTATTCATCTGTTCTTTGACCATCATTAGGTTTTTTGTGTGTTTTGTTTTAAACTGAACTTTTGTTTGGTATAAGTGCCTGAGCTACTATTTAGGAGTCAAACCCACTTAAATGCTCACAATATGATTTTAAATTTCCAAATGCCACCTCAAAAATTTGGGAATTGTTACTGTAATGAATCAGCATCACCCAGATGGGTAGCAAATGTATTTACTAGACTGTTTTTAAACATTTTTTGAATACATCATTTGAAATGACAACAAAGTAGCTGTGGATTTCCCCACCAGCATTTGGCCTTGACTTCTTATACATTCTGCTCTTTGCCTGTGAAGTAAATGTTGGTGACCCAAATGCAGCAGAAAACATTGTCAGAGGATGTGCTCCTAAACATAAGCAGAGTGCTGAAAAAAATCTCACTGAAAAAAAAGAAAGGTAAACATTATTATATAGATGTTTGGATGTAGAATATTGGTTTAGCCCAGCTCTCAGTGCGAACCGACATTATCCTATTGGAAGGTAGACTGATTGGGAGATCCATTAATTTAACAAAACAGAACATAGAACAAAGAAAAGAAAAATAAAGGAAATTCATGGTTTAAAAAAAAGCTTCATCCTAGTTCAGGGGTCTCCAACCTTGGCAACTTTAAGACTTGTGGACTTCAACTCCCAGAGTTCCTCAGCCAGCAAAGGTTGGAGACCCCTGTCCTAGTTAACTGCTTTTTGAGAAGTGGGAAGCAAAAGGCTCAACAGAATGTAAGTGAATCAGGAACATTTCTTTGCCTCTTAAATGCAGAGCCTTCTCGTTAAGAAGAGACCAGGTGAGAAACAGATGTAAGGACAATGTGTGAAGATTTTTTCCCCTTAGTTATATTCCTTCATTTTCCACAGTGGTCAAAATGAGCTTGTAAATGCAGTCTTCACATTCCGAATCCCTTCATATCCAGAATACACTTTTAGTGCTTATCTTCTGCTGAAGATCATTGTGCTTACAGTTTGGCTTCACTAGCTGAAATATACTTTGCCTTGGTGGAGGACAGAACCGTAATAGCTTATTTCCTGCTGGCCAGCTGATTCCCCCACCACAGAGGAACAGAGGCCTACTTGTAAATTTGTGGTCAGCTCTATCTTTGGCTCAGTTTGTGTCATGTATCCAATTAGTTCAGGGTTGCTGCTTGTTGGCAGTTTTAACTTTAAGTCAGCAGTGCCCTTGAGGTATCTGCCCAGCCTCTTGACTGTTGTCCAATCGCTTTGGGTTGGCATACTTCCTTCTCTGCAAAGAACTCCCACTGCTATGGTAATGGCTCGTCTAGGGATGGTTGACACATACAGAGACTTTCCAATTGCAGGTATGTATTTACTGATGCAGGAAAAGGACTGCTGTTCTTTTTTTTTTTTTCCCCCGGAAAGTTGCAACTTCCATTGGAGTTTGCCTCAGTCAGCCCTAAGAATTCTGCACTGTGCCTAAACATCTCTTTCTGGTGAAGAAGAGATAACTTACTTTTTCATCTTCTTCAATATGCATTCCAAAATACCAAGACAATTTCACCACTTGTTTCCCCAACAACTTCCTTTGTTCAGGTGCTGTACAATCATCTTTATAACTAATTGTTAAATATTAAACACTATATTGTTGGAAGGAATATCCTTCTGGGTTCAGTTCCAAGTGGGGAGAAAGACACTGGAAACATGGAGACTGTTTGGAAAGATAGTTTAATGGTGGACAGAATCACATGGTTTGAGTTCCTGAACAGAAAGGACAGAGATATTGCGTGTGCCTTGGTTTTATGCCCTCTCTGAGCTTTGAACTTCCTGGGGCACAGGAAGAGTACTCTGATTGGTTGTCAGACTCCCAGGGGGTGGGGGTCTTAGCTAGCCTTGCTGGCTGATGTAATCTTCCCAGGTGCCATGTGTGTGGTGAGTTTCTGTTGCTAGATAGGTCCTATTGTGTTGCAGATGATGGTCCATTGACAAAGGTGGGGGGGACGGAATTGGGTTTCTGCCTCTGGACCATTGACAAAGGTGGGGGGACACAGGAAAGTGGGAGCTGCTTTGTCTTTGAAACATGTTTCTCCATTTCTCATCCAGAGAAATATATTCTGCCTTTTTAATATTTCCCAAAATGTTTCATTCTTTTAGGAGAGGGGTGGGTGCTAACTTCCTACAGAACAAAAATCAATTTGTTCTTTTACAATGTTAAATATAATCAAGGGTTAACCTTCCTAAATCAAGGTTTAGTTTTCCTTTTCTATATCCCGGGGGCCTGTTTTAGCCCACAAAGGCTTTTTTGTGGTTTGCACACAAACTTCTTCTTGCCAGGTTCAATGACCCCTGGGAGCTATTCATTGTACATTTCTTCCTCTGAGCTCAACTTCCTGTGTCTTAGGGCTGGTAATATCATTTTACTTATTTGTTTGTTTGCTATGCCACCCACCTCACTGTCAAGCAAACATTAAATATTAAATAGAGATTTTAAAAGTTATAAAACCAGAATAGTATGGGATAGATATAGGTTCTCCCTCCTAGTCCAGTAACCACATCCAACACTGATTGCCCTCACTAAGACACCAGGCCAGCTGGCAGAGTCAGGTTTTGATGGAAGGCCAAGAGGGTGGGGATGGATATCACCTCAAGGAGCATGATGTTCCAGAGGTATGATGCCCATGGCAGAAAAGACCTTCTCTTGACCCCACCAGCCAGAATTCCTCGACCAAAGGGGTCCACAGCATGTCCCTTCTGCCAGAATGAATGGGGTGGGGGCCTATCCCATTGGGATGAGACAGTTCCTCAGGCCTTATTGGGTCAACACTTCACTCGGACTACAAAGGATTAGAAGTCAGGGAATTCTAAAAAGATCAGGTGCATTTGGAAGTCCTAGGCTGCAGAACACAAAGAATCAGATGGAAAGTCCATGCTCTGGAGATTTGATTAATTTTACCCTTCTTGCTATAAAATGTAAAGAAGCTGCCTTGGCACAACAAAGCAGGAAAAGCAGCATGTGTCCAAGAAGCTTTTATTTCATGCTATTTTGTGAGATGATAGCTTTAAAAAGCGAGAACAGGGCTCCAGTTCCAACATTTATGAGAGAGAAAGAAAGAAAAATCTATCAGAGCTTGGAGTGGAAACTTACAACCCACTCAGCATATATAAAATGAACTCTAGGCAACGGACAGTAAAACTTTGAGAGGAATGGCATTTATGGTCAGGCAACTGCCCTCTTTCAAGTTAAACTTTTTTCTGACAGCTCGAATTCTCTGCTGGAGGCCATAAATGCATTTTCTGTCTATATCCATTATGAAAAGATCTGGATTTTGGATAGGAGAAAGACAAGAAAGAGCACCTGTAGGATGAAATAATATTTTTTATGGAGGGAATCTGATAACTGTTACAGAGAAACATTGGTTATCAACCACTGCATACTCTATTTCTTCCCAGTGTTTTGATATCTATTACTGTTGAAAACCTCATCTTCATTTGTTCTAATGGAGAAACTCTGGAGATGCTTTTCTTATTTTTGTTAGTGTAAATTGCTTGACTTGCCATTCATTAGTTCTCATTATTTTCTACAAGCTTCTCCCCTTGGACAAAAAGCAATATTTAGAGCAGGGGTGTCCAGTCTTAATAACTTTAAGAGTTGTGGGCTTCAAGTCCCAGAATTCCCCAGCCAATCCATGCTGGTTGGGGAATTGCGGGAGTTCACCAGTCTTAAAGTGGTCAAGGTTAGACACCCCTGACTTGTGCTAAAAAATAGCAGGCTTCAATTTTTTCTCAGCAATACATCTCTAAACTCTCTCTCTCTCTCTTTTTTTTTTAAAAAAGCTTGTCTAGTTATGTCATTAGAACAGAACTATTTCCTCTATTGAGAAAATAGCTTTGCAGCTGTTCTGTAACCAGGTTTGACTCACTCAGACTCCTCACATAGTATTTGCACCATCCCAATTCAGCACCATGCCTGTGTGATCTAGTGACATTAGCTCTGTTAAACAGCTGAACTGCTGTTCTACAAGACATTCTGAACCTTATTTTCTCGTAAAAGTTCTGGAACTCTGTGGTGCGTGTGAGGGAAACTCCTGCTCCCCTTCCCCCACTTCCTGACTTCTGGACTCTTCCTTTCCCTGCAGAAATTACACTATTGTTCTTTGCTGTTTCATAAAAGGTGCGTAGGTAATTTTTGTAGTGAGCCCTGACTTGTTCTAATGTCTTAAACAAGAAGATAGTGGATATACGACAATGAGGCAGGGGCCGGGAGCCATTTTTTATACTAAACATTCCTACTCATCAGCTGGAGGTTTCAAGGATCACTTCACGGGGTGTTCTCTCTCTTTTGAGTTCAACAGTAATAAGGATGATTATGAGTAGATTCTGAGGATTTGGGGATTGCAAATGATTACAATGTGGAATGGACTATCAACCACGTTGAGTGTATCTTTTCCCCATCTTAATTAAGGAAAGAAGGATTGCAGGTCTGCAATTACTCTAGCTGAAGAATATAACCACATAACCCAAGAAACCCTCACCATGCAATATTTTTGTAAATCTTATACTCAGGTAAAACTGCCTTTAGGAACTCAAGAATGTGGGGAGCACCCTTTGATCAGCTATAGCCAGAACTAACACAATGCCTAAAACTCAGGAAGATACTATTCTATACATATCACATTCACAGTCCTTGTACAGATGGTCCTCAACTTATGACCATTTATGTAATGACTATTTGAAGTTATGATAGTGCTGAAAAAAATTACGACTGGTTGCAGTGTCCCAGGGTCATGTGATTACAATTTGCAAGATTCCCAAGGGGCTTCTGACAAGTGAGGTCAATGAGGGAAGCAGGATTTACTTAGTAGCTAAAGCAAAAAGGTTGTAAAATAGAATGCAACTCACTTAATGACCACATTGTTTAGCAGTGGAAGTTCCAGTCCCAATTTTGGTCATTAGTCAAGGACTACCTGCGTAAGGGCAAAGCAAAATGCAGCATTAAAAGGCCTAACAGAGGACTTCTGAAGGGTTGGACAATCTCATCCAGCACTTCAGACATGCATCACTGTATCGCCCTCGACAAGTTAAAATCTGAAGTTTATTGTGGAAGACCTTAAGAAGGAAAATAAAATAGCAAAAGTACAAACAACTACAGCCTTTCCCCAAAGTACAGATGGTTCATAAAAGTACAAGGTCCCTTTCCTTCCTTCTTTCCTTCTTTCCTTCCTTCCTTCCTTCCTTCCTTCCTTCCTTCCTTCCTTCCTTCCTTCCTTCCTTCCTTCCTTCCTTCCTTCCTTCTGCCCCCATCTTTTTGAGACCACAACTGGGGGAAGTGGATGTGTTAAAGGAAACACATGCAGAACAGGAATGGAGCACCATCAAGCTTCATTCCACAGGCAAATCATGCTCTTTTTCTCTCTCCACCAGGGATTATTCGACATCAAGTACCTATTGAGTTTTCTTTCAATTCTATCTTATTTGCGAGGTTTCCTCCCACTGATTTGCCAGGTTTCACCTTTTACAATCAGACTTTGCTGCCATCTGAACTGTGCAAAATACTTGGAACCATAACCCTACAATTGGTAGGCAATTATGAAAGCAACTTTCTCCATTATGAAAGTGATTGTTTGAATGGGTGGACTAAACATAGTTTGGAAAGAGGGAAAATAGATGTGGAAGAAGGAATACTCACCTGCTCTATTTAGAGTTTTCCAGGACTGAAATATGCATAGTCATCTCTTCATGACTCTATATATGAATGTGCCAGGCATCACAGAGTATTGTTAATAAGCTTTCTAATAGTTAGATTAGGGCAGTGGTGAAATGCTACTGGTTTGCACCGGTTCGGGTGAACCCGTAGTAAAAAAAAGTTACCGGTTCCTCTAAACTGGTATTTCCAATGAGCAGCTGTGCCGCATGATTTAAAATCACTAGAAAGCAGGAAATCCTGCTTTCTAGTGAGTCTAAATCGCACAGCACAGCTGACCCCCCAGTCGCTGTTCTACTTACCTTCCCAAGCCTCCTTTTGGTGCATACTATGCATGCGCATGTGCAGCGTGCGTTTGGTGCGCACTGCATATGTGCACACAGCACACGCTTGGCATGCAGCGCGTGTTCACAGCCAGCAAACCAGTGGCAAACTGGTTCAGATTTCACCACTGAGTTAGGGTTGTTAGAAGTAGGCTGCAAAAAGCCTGATAATCACCTAATGGCAATGTTAACTGGGTGCTCTTGTCTTGTAGTCATCCAGACTGGGCTATGTCCTGAGAGGACATTGTGCCAATCCATGCAGGTTGTCAGACTGAAACCAGTTCACTGAATTAGATTTAGAAGCTGCAGAAAGTCATGATGCAACTCCAACATAGGTAGCACACTTCTTTTGTCGATAGTCAGACCATTTCAGTTCTGCATCACCTTCGAGGATAGACGTTGAATAATTGTGCTATAATAAATGTGGCAAAGGTATCCCTATCCCCAAAAGGGCAGCAGTTGATGTCCCTATTAAAGCTGAGCAAAGTCTCTCCTGTCCATGATTTCTATCTGTTGCACAAACAGTAGCTGCCAACAGGACTCCAAGTTCTACTCTTTAAGGGAGAGCATATTGCTGCCTTGGACCAAACCGGTTAACAAATTGTTTACCTTCTATCTTCTGCAGCTATGTCTTTTCCAAAATATCCTCCCAAAGAGAAGATTGGACATGGGTGGGCTTCAAAATTTTTAGCAAGGGGTTCTCTGCCTGGTTGCTGGATGAGCATGGACATGGTAGACATAGCCTAATCAGCCTCCTGCACCATGGCGGGGGGGGATTTTTGCTGTCCCCAGGCTCTGGAGGCTTTCTTTGAGCCTCCAGGAGGGTGAAAACAGCCTCCTCAGCTCTGGAGGCCTCTGAAGGCCAGAAACAAACTTCTGGGGGGCCCAGTTTTCGCCCTCCTTGAGCCTCCGTGTGCGCCCTGCACTTACCTGCATCCAAAACGGGCCATGTGGGGACTCTTGGGAGAGGCAGTGTGAGGTGGATGGGGCCAGCCAGGAGTGGGATTTGGGGGTTCTCCGAACTGCACAGAATCTTAGCTAGAGGTTCTCTCGAACCCCTGAGAACCCCCAGCAACCCACCCCTGATTGGAGATTGGGTGGAAGTTGTCTAATATCACTGGATTGAGCAATAGCCTCTTCAGAAAGAGGCCTATCACAACTCCATTTCTCTTTCAAACCACCAGCTGAATGTATGAAAGTCAGAGAGAGTAAGGGAGGGATCAGTCGGCATGCTTCATCTACTATCCTTTTTCAGACATTAATACACTCAAGCAAATTAATGCAGAATAAGAAATCAAATGATCTACCATGAGTTGGTGAATGTCCTTAACAGCATGTGGTAGAGAACTGGCTAATATTTAACATTGCAGGCAAGGATTGAACTAGTTTCAGTCCTTGCAATTATCCTGATCAGTGGGGGCTAGGATTATGCTCTACTAGATGTCAGCATAATCTGATTTGAAACAGAAGCCTCTCTTGCCTGATTCTCAAATTAGATCCTTTAGAAGATTCTGCAAAGACAGAAACTGGTCTAATTTGAGAGACTGACATTTCATTGAATTATGTGAAAACAGAGGAGAGTGAAGCAAAGGATTCTGGGGCAGAATGGACCAGTGGAAAAAATGGAAGAAAGCCGGTTTGGATGAAGTTGGCCTGGCTGTTTATTTAATATTCTTTATTACTGCCAATTTGCAATAAAAGAGGTTAGTGGAATTGGAAAATAAACAACAATCAATCTCCTTGCCAGCTGTGTGCTTATTAAAACCTGAAGGAGTTTTGCTCTTGAAATAAGATATTATTTGTTTTAATAGGATTTTTTTTTAAATCTGTTTTTTAATAGCAAAGCCAGATCAATACATATTCTAATTCATGTGCTTCTAGCATGATTTTTTTTTTTTGCTATTTAGAAAAGTAGAATAACAGATCTCTTCAAAAGACGTGTTGTGTGACCAATTAATATTCCATAAGGTTTCTTTTAGAGTCTCTGGGGTTTTTTTTTGTAAGCATCTTGACTTCTTGAGATTCATTTGTACTAAAATTAATATTGAATGTACTACATTCAGTACTGGAGATAAAGATGATGATGGGAATAAAGGTGAGTGTAGCTCTGGAATATAAGCATTTCTTCAAAGCAGATTTCCTTTCAATTGTGTTGTAAATGTTGTACCTTGATGAAGGTATCTTTTCTTTTATGTACACTGACAGCATATGCACCAAGACGAATTCCCTGTGTGTCCAATCACACTTGGCCAATAAAAATTCTATTCTATTCTATTATAATATCTGTTCTATTTGCCTTCTATGTTTTAAATGTAAATTTAGCAATTTCTGAGGAATATACCAAAATAATTATATGTGAATGGGCCATTAGTCTCATCTCAGTATGCATTATTTTCCCTCTTGATACTTAAAATATGTGATTCTTTGGATTCCTGTAGCTTTCTTTTGCAACACTTTCTGCTATAGTTGGATTAATGAACCACTGCATATATGCAGCACCAGGGATAGAATGTTGTATGAACGACACACTATAAAGGAAATTGGGAAAAAAATAACATTTTCCTGGATTTATTCATGGAGAAAGACAGTAATCTAACAGGTAAAGAATAAGGCTCCTCCATGCTAATAATTCTATTGCATTCTTTCAAATGTCTGTATCTTATTGTTCACCTCCAAAAATGTCAGGCCTGTTTTATCTGACAGATTAAGTAACTTTCACTAGCATCAATGATGCTTGTAATCATAATAATACAGCTTATGTCTTCAGTATAAACAACCATCTTTCACCATGAAATGGATGATCTAAATCAAGAACGTGTTATTGGCATCTGGTAGGATGAAACGTGCCCATCTATCAACATTTGAATCAAGAAATCATTTCCTCAAGCTTTTCTGAAGGAGAAAATGGTTTTTAAATTGTAGGGTATTCTATACTTTTAACATCACATTTTAAGGTTTTGAATGGCTTGCACCTATTACTTTTGAATGTGTGTATTTGTGGGCACATTTCATGGGTAGTAACCATGAAGTCCTTACTGAAACATGGATGCCAATTTTGCTGCTAAACTTTATATTTTATATAGAGATTACAAGTAGTTAATTTTTCATACTTATGACCATTGCAGCCTTCCTGTGGTCATGTGATCAAAATTCGGACTCTTGGCAACTGGCATGTATTTAAGACAATTGCAGTGTCCCAGGATCATGTGATGACTTTCACAAACTTCTGACAAGCAACATCAATGGGACAGCCAGGTTCATTTAACAACTATGTTACTAACTTAATACATGCAGTGATCACTTAACAAGGGTGGCAAGACAGGTTGTAAAATGGGGCAAAACTCACTTAACAACTGTCTTGCTTAGCAATGGAAATTTTGGGCTCAATTGTGGTCATAAATCAAGGACTATTTGTACTTTTTGTAATTAAATTCCATTCCAATTGCCAATTCTTAAATAATTACATTTTTCTACTCAAATAGCCATCATTAGTTGTTGAACTGGTGGTAAATGAATTCAGGAACAATGGAATACAAGAGGTAGTGAAGCTCCTGCAGGGATATATAAAATTGGAAGATATTAAGCTCACAAATTATATATATATTAAAATATGAGAGTCAAATTCTAAGGCAAGAGAGGATTTGCTTCCAATAAGTTCTTCCTGAGAGCAAAACATTTTAAAGGAGGTAGCCATGGAGATTCTCTGGGCTGCCCTATTTGTATCTGGTACATCCTCTGGGTAGGCATGTCTCCTGCATTTAATTGCCTTCACAGAAATTAAAGCACATAGACTAACTCTCCAAAGTGCACGGACAGCCCAATGTGTCACTTTGGGGCCACCACAGAATGATACAATATTGATGAGGTTCTTGAGTAGCAGTTGGCTTAATGGGGAACCCAGCAACCTTAATGCCAGTTCTATTCCCAGTTCCCTTGGGATAACCTTTGTGAGACTAGATAGCAATTACTAAATACATCTTTCACCTCTGAACCTCCTCAACCATTGTGATGGGGAGGCGGAAGCAGGAACTCCGTTTGAGTTTATGCCTGTCATTGTTACTACAGGAAGTACTCATTGAAAAAAGAAAAATAAAGAGATTAAGGAAGGGGGAGAGGCAGTTCTTGTTTCGACACTCCTCGTTTAGTGACCACAATTGGGGCCAGCAACTCAATCATCAAGTGAAGCAGTTGCTAAGTGAAACACAATTGGTCATAAAGTTATTTCTCATCACTTTTATAACTGCAAACAGTCACTAAATAAAGCAGTCATTTCTAACTTATTTTTCCATTGGCCTAACAAGCATACTTTTGCAAGAAAGCAAGCAAAACAAAAATTCCACATCACCTTGAATACCAAAACATGGTTTTAAAGGAGACAAATATTTTGCTTCTGTTCTTCCCATTATTACCATGTTCACTCTGCTTTTTATAACTGTAAAAGACTTAATGTCCTCAGTCTTCAAGGGTGACAAGCCCAAAATAGAAGAAAGACTTGCTACTTTGAGGTTTACGGGTACCATCCACTGTACTAAAAGAGTGCAATTAAAAGGTGCTGTATATTTAATGTTGGAATATTCCATTTATTTTCATTCAATGCACTTCCAATTTATAGTTCACTATTTTTTTCTTTAGATCCATTAACTTCTTCATCCACTTTGCAAATCAGCACTGTGGCGTGAAATCTCTTAGGATGTGATGATAGCCACTATCTTGAATAGTGTTAATCAAGGATTTTTGAAGGATAAGGTTTTTAGTGGATACAAGACATATTGCCTTTATACACTGTGAGGGAACATGGGTCAGAGGGTGCTGTTACCAGCTGAAGTCCTGCTTCTAGGCTTCCCATGTGTATTGTTTTAGTTTTTATGACTAAATGCTACGCATAGATCTGCATTCAGTTTTCAGTATTCTTCTTGCTTTTCTAAGTTTTTCAGAAATGAAGGATGTATTGTATGTATTTTACCCAGACTCATAAAGGGTATTTTAGAGAAAAAGATCATTTATTTTTGCATTTCAACATTTGACTACAATTCACGAATAGATGTTCAATTTCCAGTCTTTATCCAGCTAAATAACCAATATTCCAGTTGGACAGTTTTCTGGATTTTACTGGTACTTTTAACATAATGAAAGAGTAGAATCTGAGTTTAACATCTTAAAATATTGTGAGTTGTGCTGTAAATGTTCTAACTGTTGGCAGTATATCTCATGTTGGCTTGCATAATATGCACATTTTGGTATAGATGTCATTGGAGGAAAATTAATATAGAACATCACAGTGTTCTTAATTTACATAGTTATTTTTCAGAGCATAACTTCACATTAAGGTGCAGCATCAATTAAACCAAATATCTCTGCACCAACTGGCCCCAATAGACCTTAACATTGTTTGTATCCTCCACAAAGATAATCTGCTCTCTTTCTTTTATAGTTTCTTTTTCTGCTATCATTTAAGAAATTACGAAACCTTGAGGGAATACAATGTTAAAGCCAAAATAATGGCAACCTATAAAAATCAAATTAAGATATTTGCATATTCTAGCAAGCAGCAATATATGGTTACAAATTGTCTCACTTGATCAGATCAAAGGTAGATGAAGCCTGAACCTGATTATCTAAGTGTAGACTATAATTTTTGACAGCTACATACAACAGTACACAGGAGAAGTCTCCAGTATCACATTTTCTTTTTTTATAGTGGCAAATCACATATTTCTCTAGAAATCAGCTAGCAGAGAGGATGAAGGTGAAATTTAGCAGTTCTTGTCACAGCCCACAGAATTGCTGCTCATTTTGAAGAAAGAACAGGACTTCCAGCAACTCTCTAAAACAGAGGAAATAATTTAATTTTACAGCAGAATTTTTTTGCTAACTTTACACTGAAAATGAGCCTAACTTGAGGACTTTTAAGTCTAGTGTTATGAAAGAAATCTAATGAAAGAATATCTAATGAAAAGAAGGAATAGGGGTGACATAATTGCAGTGAGGTCAGACTATTTTCCAAAGGCAGACCAAAAGGCAAGATAGGAAACTAATTAAGGAGAGAAGTAACTTAGAACTAAGGAGAAATTTCCTAACAATAAGAGCAATCAACCAATGGAATAGTTTGCCTTCAGAAGCTGTGGGTGTTCCATCACTGAAGGCTTTCAAAAAGAGACCAGACATCCTTTATCTGAAATGGTATAATGTCTCCTGCTCAAGTAAGGGGTTTGGCTAGAAGACCTCCAACGTTCTTTCCAACTCTATTATTATATGATCTATGTTCTAAATACATGTATTTCCCTTTCAGTACAAGAATTTAAGAGTTGCTCAGTGAAATTCTGGGCTAGCAATAAGATTTCAAATCTTCTAGTCAAGTGTCAACTGATTGACAGTGGTCTGATGAGCAATCAGGTTGTTTTCAAATCTTAGTGACCACATAGTTATTTTTGCATGAAGATCTGTCCCTAACCTGGTCTTTCATGTCTCCCAATGGTGCACTGTTGCCACTGTAACTGAGTTCATCCGCCTTGTGGGCGGTGGTCTTATTTTTTTTCCTTCCATCATTCTCAGCAATAGAACATTTTCCATAGAGATGGGTCTTAAAAGAACTTGTCTGAAGTAGGATAGTGATTTGGATAACCCATACAGAACTCAGTTGGAATTAAAATAATGAGCCAAAAAGTTGTATCTGGAGTATTCCTGCTCTGACTGGCATCTACAGTCAATAATTATTACTATAGGGCAGTGGCGAAATCCATTTTTTTTTACTACCGGTTCTGTGGGCGTGGCTTGGTGGGTATCGTGTGGCTTGATGGGCGTGGCTTGGTGGGTGTGACAGGGGAAGA
Organism: Ahaetulla prasina; assembly: GCF_028640845.1. Taxonomy (NCBI): domain Eukaryota; kingdom Metazoa; phylum Chordata; class Lepidosauria; order Squamata; family Colubridae; genus Ahaetulla; species Ahaetulla prasina. The sequence continues at coordinate 124,181,896 of NC_080541.1, forward strand.
ATACTGCAAAATCCCCATTCCCACTCCTGGGGGGAAGATATTAAAAAATCTCCATTCCCACCCCACTCTGGGGCCAGCCAGAGGTGGTATTTGCCGGTTCTCCGAACCACTCAAAATTTCCGCTACCGGTTCTCCAGAACCTGTCAGAACCTGCTGGATTTCACCCCTGCTATAGGGTAGGGATTGAAGCCAAAAGGCAAGAATCATTATTGGGTCAGAATATAATGTAGGTGTTTGCTTTCCCTGAGGATAAAAAGTAGGGAAACAAAGGGTCCTAACAAGAGAGGATGCTAGTTATTCCCCTTGAATATTAAGGGATGTTGAAGTATCCTTAGATCCAGTGGTGGGTTTCAATTTTTTTTACTACCGGTTCTGTGGGTGTGGCTTGGTGGGCGTGGCATGATTTGGTGGGCGTGGCTTGGTGGGCGTGGCAGGGGAAGGATCCTGTAAAATCTCCATTCCCACCCCACTCCAGGGGAAGGATACTGTAAAATCTCCATTCTCTCCCCAATCCAAGGGAAGGATACTGCAAAATCCCCATTTCTTCCCAATCAGCTGGGACTCAGGAGGCAGAGAATAGATCGAGGTGGGGCCAGAATTTTTACTACCGGTTCTCCGAAATACTCAAAATTTCCACTACCAGTTCTCTAGAACTGGTCAGAACCTGCTGAAACCCACCTCTGCTTAGATCCTACTGACTACTTGGGAAGCATACAATAATTTATTTAAGAATATTAAAAGTTGAACTTATTTCTTTTCACTCTTCTCAGGTTATATATTTTATTATATAATCAGAACACAAGAAACGTCTTTGAATTTACAATAGGTTGTTAAGTTATTGTGAATGAGGTACCTCAACTGGCCTCCAGAAAGATGAATAGGAAAACAGAAACAGAAACAAAAATTATGCTACTGCTAATACACTTTAGTCAACCATTTTACTACATCAGAGGTAGTATGAGAAAGAAACAGCGGCTTGGCTACTGCTAAAAAGCTACTCCCAGTTTGCAGGATATTGATCATGAATGAGCTTGCTTAGCTCCTAACTGAAGAAGTAAGATAAAGCAATCATCAAAATCAATGTCCAGTAGCAGCAAGAATGTGATCTGCAAATATATTATCAGAGGACAGTGTGTATATTTATTAAAAGTCCCAAAGAATTGGACAGAAATTCCTATTTAGCCTCAAATTAAGCAAGTTTGATAATACCCTCACAAATCTTTTAGAAATGGTTTCAATCTATTATTATAATTAACAATATTTGAAGAATGATGTGCTTCTACTGTATTTAAAATGAAGAATATATTTTCAACATTATACACAATTATGTCAAACAACAGTTTCTAAATGGAAAGTCTAATATAAATTGGAAGGATTATTTGGGATTTGAACTAAATGAATATCATTGGAGCTCTTTTGATGTAGCATTTCTTTTAAATTGATTTCAGCAAGTCATTAGGAACTGAATTGTAAAGTTAATCCTTATATGACACTATGAAATTACATTATCTACATTGCATGTTGCTTAGTTTTTGTTGGTGTGGTTGCAATGAAACGGACATATATTACCATTTTTATAAAGAATTCTCAAGTAGTAATTGTGGGTACATGTATGAAGAAATTAGAAAAAAAAACCACCAATAATTTTTGGAAAGGAAACCCCCTGATTTACTGTTCACTTTTCCCAAGGCATCATTGCAAAGTATATATTTCATCTGATTGTTATTAAAAAATGTTTGCTTTAGCCAAAAATTTGACACCATAAAGAGCTTTTAGATAACAAAAGATATTTGGTCACCAAATATCAGCCCTATAAGGTAGACTAGACCAAGAAATAGATGTCATACGGGTTTCAACCAACTCTTATTGGAAGAGCTGTAGGAACAGAATCTTCCAAGTCCGAATAAGGTTCCGCCTTCCCTCTTTATTTTTGTGTGAACTAGGCAGAGGCTTGTCTGAGATGTTTTCTCAAGTTAGTTTCCTAGCCCAGACTCAAGCCCCCCCTTATCTCACCATAGTTTCAGTAGCAGCTTTCCCTCCTGACCTTCATGGCTATTCTCTCTCTACACTACCACTGCAAAACTCTGGACTGCAAAACTCTGGGTAACAACTAGGCGACAGTGCTAAAGAATGCTCACTTTGTTGCTGTGTAGTCCTTGTCTAGAGGTTTGCAGCCATGCTATCTAGCTTAGCCAAGAATTCTGTAGCCATCCACGCTGAACAAAAACATTGGAACTGACTGTCAAGCTAACAACTGTGTTCTTTTACTCTCATAACATTTAATGAATAGAATAGAATAGAATTTTTTATTGGCCAAGTGTGATTGGACACACAAGGAATTTGTCTCAGTGCACATAAAAGAAAAGATACGTTCAGCAAGAATCATAAGGTACAACACTTAATGATAGTCATAGGATACAAATAAACAATCAAATCATGTCAGGAAACAGTCATATCTTTAAGGCCAGGACAAATTGTACCTTTCGGATTTGCAAACTTAATTTTCTGCTTACTTTTCATCTACAGCTTGCTTTTTTTTTTTTGCGTTTCATTTACATATGCACTATGATGATAGAAATTTCCAGATTTATTTAGTTTTATTACAGCAATCAAAGAGGAAGATTAGCCTAGAATCCCAGAATCTGAAATTTGAATGACTTTTAATATAGCAATAGCACTTAAACTTATATACTGCTTCACTGTGCTTTCTCGCTAAATGGTTTACATCATCAGCATATTGCCCCCAACAATCTGGGCCCTCATTTTACCAACCTTGAACAGATGGAAGGCTGACTGAGAATTGAACTGCCAAACTGCAGGCAGCCAACAGGCAGCAAAAATAGCCTGCAGTACTTTATTCTAACCACTGCACCACCACGGCTCATATAAGTGTTGTCTTAAACACAAGCAAGGGAGTTGTTTCAAAGATCCCAAAAATCATCTGTTACGGTTTATGACCATTAAATGCATTTTTCTATCAACAGTAAGTTTATATTAGGCTTAAATCCACGAATTAGTGTAACTGTTGAATAAATGAGACCTTTATCCACTGTACTGATTTTAAGGTTGACCATTTTATTCATTGGTTTGTAGATTAATGTGTTGAAAATT